>NW_027114633.1:83089-120272 GCF_000696795.3 Halyomorpha halys
TATATATATATGGTGAATTTACATGGTACATTTACATCATATATAATATATATGATCTAGTTCGTTATCGTACTTCTCAAATAGCAAAAGCAAATCAAACTATAGAAAATGTTTACAAATTTTTTTATCAATTCTTTAATCAAAACCTGCGGTCGTAAAACATGAAATGAATACAAAATAATACGTTTGCAATAAAATGAATACTTTTACAATACTAAAATGTTTGTTTATTTTAATAAATTTGAATAATCATCATTATTATTTTAAGAAAACATATTATATAAAGATTCTTTAAAACAAATTATAGACTCATCTTTGTTTTTTTTTTGTTATGTTAGAAACTATTTTCTAATAATACATAATAACAGCTAGGCACAATAACTTGTAATACATATTTGAAATCCTTTTTTATCTCTTTTTTCCCACTGGAAATATTTGAATATATTTATAATAAACAAGTAGTATTATTACTACATGGTAATATTTAACACAAAGCTATGAGTAATAATAATAAAAATAAATATATTATTTTAACAACATAGACACATGAGGAACGTATTTGTGATTATATGTTCAGGGCATATAATTCACTCCAAAGGAGATGCATGGGATTATTCAAAGAATGGAATATTTAATCGTTATAGTTATAATTATATTTAAAAAGTAGCTGTAAGGAACAATACCTAATTAACCTGAGACAGCAGGCCTAATTTTGCCACAGTTTCTAGATCTCTCAAGAACAGGGTATTCATAATACGCTAATACAGTCTCTACTCGTTAAAAAACAGTGGCGTTAATTCTCCAGTTTATATCCTCAGTGGGGTTGCATTTTAGGAAATATATACCCCGGATTACAGTTTTGTTTTTCCAGGGGCGGAAGTAGCTTTGATTATAAAGTGAAGTACCGTATTTTTCTTTTTTTGGACGAAAGTCCGCTTTTATACTGCTATTTTTTAACTCTTGTTTATTTTAGTAATTGGGTTAGTTTTTCAAATGGCTTCAACAACTTTTCAGACCACTAAACTTGTTCTTTCACTTCTCGGTGTATAAACACAGAATAATTGCGAATGAGCCCAAGTTAGAGACTAACACTGATATAATTTAGAATAAAAGCCATTATTTAGTTCAATAATGGGTCCTAAAGCGAAGTTGGCGAGACTGGTACTTTTTTTTTTAACTGTACGATTGTTGTATTTGAAATAATAAAAGTTTAGATATATTCTCCTTATATCCCATTTTTTTTTAATTTATTTTTTGTTATTTATGACTGTATACATATATACACATAAAGTAAATTTGCTGTAAGTGATATTATGACATGATACAAACATGTGGAGAATCTACCCATTGAAAGAACTCCAAAAACACTTCTAAAGGAGAAGATCTCGACGCCATCTTCTTTTCAGACGCCTAGGAGGATTATTAGGTAGTGAAGGAGAAGCCAGGTTAGAAACGAGTTGGTTTGGGTTGTGAAGTTTATTATGGAAGGATTGGTATCTGGTTCTGGCCAAATCGGCAACATAGGGGACATTGAGGTCCTGATGGATGATTTTATTAGTGACAAATTAAGGAGCATTAAGGATTTTACGAAAGATTTTGGACTGTAAGTATTGGATTCGAGAGGAATTAGATGGTTTAGTGGAGCCCCATAGCTCAATTCCGTATGTCCAGATAATATCCCAAATTAAAAAAAAAAAAAATCTATTTCATCAATATCATAATTATTGGTCAACGGCTCAAGCAGTTATGGTTGTATACGCTTTCTTCAATTATTTTCGCCTGTTTCAATCTTAATCTCTCCTTTTCATACTATTCCCTTACTCCTTCTTCATACATCTTCAGTCAGCTTCTTTCATAGACCATCTCCCGTCCATATTTTTTTTCTCATAGATCATAGTTGCTAGAGGATACAATAATACATTTAAATTGGCTAAAACCATTTTCGACAGTTTTATTTTCATATATTTGATCCTATCATGATACCATGCATGAATTATGAATGCGGTATCTGTTTTTTTAAGAAATATCATTTATGAAGCTCGAATTCTGTTTCTGTGCTTTGTAGTTATCAAACAGTATTCGGATCAGTAAAATACTATTGAAGAAAGGTAGAATTATAGACCTTCCATTCGCTGGAAGGTGAGGTGGAGCCTCGGATACTTTCCTTTATTCAGGAAATCTCTATTGTAAACACAGGATGTTTTTCCAGTCGATTTCCTCCCCTCCTCAATCTGTTTTACAATGATTTAGTTTTCGTCCAATTAATAAAAATTTAAACCTTTTAAATTTTATGACAAATATTTTTTAAATCATAATGACCCTCATATCTTACCTAATACACTTTCTTTTCATAAAGATTGATATTTTCAAATATTTTAGTACAGTTAAGATTTATTCTAAATGACTACAAATATTAACACATCATTTTAAAGATAAATTCGTGTAATTGTGGTTATTTTCGAGCATCTCACATAATTAAAATTTGAAATTTTTTGAGTAAATTTATAAAAAGTAATATAAAATATCTCCTTATCGAAAGGCTTTTATTGTTTTTGAACCGAGAAATTCATTTCTTTTGTAAAGTCATGGTGAAATAAGAACATTGTATGATGCTAACAGTGGATGATTATTCATTAAGAACAAATTAAAAATAACCATTAGTATCGTAAAATAGACACCTCTAAAATGTCAGTATTGAAATAAAAATATGACAATTAGTAATATCTTTCAGGAGTACTTCAGTATAATATTATTGAGGGGTATATAATTTTTGACTAAAAACCTCATATAACAACATATCTTAGAGAATATAACCACACTATAGAATTAGTCACAAAGTCACAAAATTTACCATAACAAATATGACATCCAATAAAAAATAAATGAAATAAGAAATAAATGGTGTTGATGACAAGGAAAGTTTTACATCATAAAGCAAAATTCGTTCGTTTCAATTTATATATATTTAAATTTCATAAAACATGCTAAAACCTTTGCCATAATAAGAATTTATTTTTCATGATGATCCATTTTTCAATTCTATTTAAATAATAGACTTATGTTTTAGGTATATGTAAATAAATCGAATACGTATATTTCCGTAAATATTACGATGTTTTTTCACGAGGTCACCAAATATCTGCAATATGTGAATTTGTAGTGGTAATAATTTTAATTTTTCGTGCACTAGGAATACTTAAGAACAATGTGAAAAAAAAATATTCTCTACGTTTTGATCGAATTATAATATAAATATTCATGATGAAAGGAAAATAATATACCTGTACAATGTTGAGTAAGATGGATGAATCGAAAGGCACAAAGGGTTGCTGTGAACAAGACTGTTTCGTTTTTCTTCTTGTTGAGGATTTGCGAGGACAGGGTAGTTAGGCTGGTAATTGGAAGGTATATAATTGGAGGGAGTACAATTAGAATAGTCCTTCTCATGGTCCAGTGATCACATTTCTGTGGCTTCACTCCTCTCACGGATATCCTAGTAAATGTTCAGAATGTAAGCTAGTAGGATATAGATTAAAGTTAATAAAGTTTTACCATATTTAATGTACGAACAGTATTATTTAAATATCATTAAGTCGGTTATCTTCTTGGTATTACGTGTACATGCTACTACTTATGCTTATATACGACATACCTTACAGAAATTCCATAACTTACTAAACTTTTATTGTTACAATAAAAAATTAAAAAATCAATCCCTTAAAGTAGTGCTTTCAGTTGGTTGGTGCCAACGAAAGTGTTGCTGTAATATTATAGGCATATACACGACCTTCGCAAATTCAGTTTCATACTACTTTTCGTTTTTGAGTTACGCTAATTACAAAGTGACCAATTTTGGTATATTAGTGAATAATGAGGGTATTTGACCACAGGGGACCTCAAAAGGTGTATATCCGTTAAAAAATTCGAATTCGGCATTTTGTACGATCGAAATAATTCCACTTACTTCATATATATTCCATACCGATATATTCCATATATCGGTAAGTGAAAGTCAAGAGAAATAAAAGAATTCACCTCCAAAATAAGAGTAATTCTGTCGAACCTTTTCCATCTTTTATTTTTGAAAAAAAGTAAAAGCGGATCCTTTGAACGAAAAATACTTATTAGAATACTACATCTAAGATGAGTTTGCATGTGGGTAAAAGAGGGAGAAGGGTGTGCACTCCTTTTAAGGGGCCTCTAAATGTTGCCCAAGCCATGGCGAACTCAGACATGCGCGAGCATGTGTATGGGTGGCTTGTACGAGTTGGCCTAAGCTCGTGGCTGAGCCGTCGAGAGTCAGTTTTTTGGACACAGATCAAAGGGGTTCGTGAGAGCGCTCGTGTAGCATCTTCACCATTGTTCTTTGTCTAGTTGCAACTGAGAGCTGTTAGGAGGTTAAAGGTGTTTGTTGGGACTTTTTGTAATCAGTTTTATATTTAATCCTATTTATTTATATGTAATTCCCTTTCATTTTCTTTTTTTTTTTTTTTTTTTGGAATAAAAATTATATCATCCCGGTGCAATGGCTGAAACCACTTGTACGCCTGCCATGCTTGCCTCTCTGAATAACACTGACATGTGGATGGCCCGCTCTTTGTTTTTCCGAACATTTGTACAAGCCTCCGATTCGTGGCGAGCGGCCAACATGTGGATCGCCTTTAGACGGACTATACAATCGATAAATAAAAATCCGAGTCCAGGATGTCTTATGTAAATGTAAAAAGTCTTGAGGTGTAGTATGTACAACTTTAGAAAAAAGGGCTTACATGAAATAGCCCTATATCTATTGATTACACATATATATGCTTATATGTATATACATACATTTTTACATACATAGATTTTGTATTTCTATTGTTCCCTAATGGTAAAAGACCTATGATAACGTATTTTATGAAGTTAATAAAAATATTATGTTCCGCAGACTTTCCTGTATCAGATTTAAATTTATTATTAGATAATCAATACAAAGTAGTTAGCAATTCCTGAACTAGATGAGGGCATAAATGTTTTGAATGAAATGGAACTCCGCATCTCAATCTAGCTTAATTTTGTTTGATATTGTGCTTATTACATAGTAACGCCAATATTAATTAGCATTGACCCTGTAGAGAGGTCTGGTAATTTGGAAAAACTACGCAAGGTTCAAATATACTCCTGTGGGGATCATTGGCAAGTTTGATCATATTTAAACATCGAAAGTTGATATTTTTCGATTATTTAATGTTTCCCTCATTATCAATATTTCGTGTTTTTGTTCCTATTTTTGCATTTATAACACAGATATTCAAAAAAAATAAAATAAATTGAGCTGCATGACATTTTTTTTTTGCTAAATTATTATTTTTGCTAAAATCGGAAATAATTATTGATTCCATTATTTCAAGTTTTTTATAAACCTATAATTCTCATTTTTACGTTTGTTTTTAGAATAATTTTCGTAAAGTTTATTTTTTTTTTCCACTTTTTCAATGTGGCTCGATTTAACTATTTTTTAACTTAGCAATAGTAGTTTAAAAAAGAGTTCTCTTCTTCCTTTTTTTATATTAACGTAGTTAAGACAAGACCGTCGGAATAGAATGTCATGTTGGTTAATGTTGGTGTGCCCTAATTTCACTAATTAACTCATGTTACTAACAACACAAAATTCTAATTTCATGCAATGTTTTAAAATGAAACTCAGATTCAGGAAAAATCACCACTTCTAAATTCAATCTTTCTAGTATAATTCAAGTTTAATTGCAAATATGGACTTCAAAATTAACAAAAAAAAATTGGGCTGAACACTGATTTGACACGAAGGTCTCAAGTGACCCTCAATGACCAGTGGCACTAAACATTTATTTTTAGCCTTAGTAAAATGATTCCGAAAAAAACTATTTATTGTTCGTTATTTTTTGAAATAAAGAACAATTCATTTTTTTTTTTAGGTTTTCTAGGACGAGGATTCCTAAATTAGTTCAAAAAGTTGTGGATTTCAGTTCCAATACTGTATAATAAGTATGAGCACCAACGTGTTTTAAAGGTATTTTCTCAGCTCATTTTATAATTTGTTTAAACGCACCATTGTCTTCAAATTTATATAGATATCGAAAGATCCTTAATTTTTCGTCGGTACTTAAGTCAGAGAGAAAAAGAAGTTTGGTTAGGCAAAAGAACTGGAGCATCCTTTCATTCTCAGAATTCCATTAATCTATTATGAAACCGATGTCGGTTAGATCTTACAGAAAGTTCAGGTTTTTATTTGTCTTTCTTAAGAATTTTAGGAAAAACTTGAAAGAAAAACATAATTATCATCGAAGAAGAAGAAAAAAAAAGCGGAAATTAAATGCCCCTTGACCCATTCGGCGGAAGTTATGTAATTCTATCTAGAGAAAAGAGTGGGAGAAGATGTTTAATTTAGAAAGCAAACTGCCCCTGACGAACCAACCTCCTCTAAATTAGTGCCCTTCATTTTCTTCCTTGAGATGTTTTCGAAATAGAGGGTTCCCTTTTAATTATCGGGAAATGGGGGCAATTATGAACGACTGATTGTGAATTATTCCTCTGGTTCTGTCTTGGGGTTTACAAATATTGTGAAAATAGTAGACCAGAATTAGAACTATGAATATTATATGTTTTTATTATTTATTTATTTTAATTAAAAAATTTAAAGTTGTTATATTTAAACAAATATCTATTTTATTTATTTAATACCAGATCGGACTGGTGGGTCTTACATGGTTAATCTAAGAGGAATGTTTTTTTTTAACAATTGATTATGAGGAATATAGTCTCATACAAAAGACACCCCTAACTATATACAGTATTATAAATAAAAAAATAAGATAAAATAAATTGATTAAAATAATAATTCCTAATAAAAGATAAAAGAAAAGTTAATAACTAAAACAACAATGACATTTATAAATTTGACAAAATAAATAATTGACTTCTAATGAAGAGAAAAGAAGAAAATTATTTTAAGAAAAAGATGAAGAGAGAAAAAAATTAAGATAAAATAAAATTTTAGAGTGACAATAACAGAACTGATAAATATAGAACTTATAACAGGATGTCCTGTAGCAGCCTGGGCTTCAGTCTTCGAGTTGTGGTTGGGTTGCCCAAGTTTTAGCTCACTGCTCCTTTAACTGTAGGTAACAGGGAGTGGAACTTCATGAACTTTATTTTTATGTGATCTTCTATTGTCCCTATTTGCAATTCCCAATACAATTGTCTGTTTCTGACAAACCAAGGAGCATCCACAGCAATTCGTATGACTTTATTTTGATAAGATTGTAATTTTTTTTTTTTTTTACAAAAGGTGCAGCTCCCCAGACTTTACAGCCATAAAAAACTAATATATACTTACATATTACATAGTGTAAAACTTAAAAAAAATAATATGATTGGTCTAAATTATATTTACACTATCATATGGAGCTTATAGAATAGGACTTTGTATTTCTTTTTCACAAGATATTGTTGGAACAATATGGTTTATTAATTAGCCAAGCGACTCAAAAGACTCATTACTATCCTTCAAATTTACAACATTAAAACAGAATTTATTTCTTTGGGTTATTCTTCTTTATTGGAATATTAAATGAATAGAAAGTGGTTTTTAAGAGTGTTGATTTTTATCGTCGAATTTCAATTGGTATAAAACCGAATTCCCAAGGTGCTCAGTTCTTTCGATTACCATCTAAAAAAATATATGTTTTATTTATTTTGTTTTACAATAGAAATATTTATCCAATTTTGAAACAAAATGCTCTTCAAATACTTTGAATACCGTATTTTTGTCTGTCAATAATTCCTCAATTTCTGTTCATTTATATTAATTTAATAAGAAAATATATTGGTATATATATTATATATTGTAGATAAATATGTGAGAATTATGATATTAGTCAATAAATAGGTTCGTAGAGAAACAAAGCAGTGTTATTGTGTTATATTCTTGTCATTTAAAGGCATTCGTTTGGTTTGAGCATGGAGAAATTTCAAGTTGCTACTTATTATTTTGTATAAGAATACTTAAGATTAAGTAACTCCGCTACTAATCATAAAAATGCTAAAAATAAATTAATAATCTTGTCTTTTTTTTTAAATATACGCCAGGATTTTTATGAGTCATGTTAAAACATTTAGATTTTTTTTTCTTTTTTATCATTTCTTTTAGCGAGTACTCATTTGCAATCATGAAAAAAAAAAAAAAAAACAACCTAAGATACATTATCACTGATGTGGAAAAATAAAAGTTACTGAAGTTCATACTTATGTGAAAAGACATGTTGCCAAGAAATTTAATAATTTTTAAAACTTTATTTATATTATTGAATCAAATATTGTTTAATTATTTCAAAAGTTATTCAAACGTTTTTACATATCTTTTTTTAATTTTATATTGAAAATGATTATGTTTTTACATATAAAACTCTAAGTAAGTTTCTTTAACATTTTTCTAACGTAATTAGCAAGATTTTTTCCTCACTAGATATTTCACCACTTTTAATGACGACTCAAATATCAGTGGAACACAAATTTTTCAGTTGAAAATTTTATTTTATTTTTAATTACAGTGTTTGAACATCATTCTGTAAAAGACTTTTTACTATTTATAAACGTCCTTGATGTGAACAGTGATTTGGATCTCTCGTTTTAATAAAACCTGATTGAAAAGAGCCAGGCTGCCAAAGGTCGCAAAGGAAACATATACCCCTTAGATTGTCAATATAACTCAGCTGTGTAATCTTCCTCATTTTCACAGCAGTCCGATATTTGTTTTTGTTCTGTTGGATTTCCTTTGAAAGTAGACATCTGAGTGATCTATGAACCAGAGCTATAGGATATGGCATGTAGCCTTTTTCTTTTCTGCGGATCGATTGCAACCTTAATCGATCTCTTGATGTTTTTTTCAAGTCGGTTTGCTTATTCTTGTCAAATGATCAACAATTATCTTTTCTTTCATGTAAATCAGCTTGATACATTGCATATGTTTGTAAGACCTTTAGATGCATTTGGAATCCATATGCCAAATATTATAGACGATACACATATGAGCCGCCGAGAACAAATGGGTATGTCATTCTGTTATCATCAAAATCTATTTTTATTAAAAAATAATTAATTAATTAGTTGCTTAGTGGATTAAATTAAAAAGATCTTTAATTTTTGGAGATTCTGGTTGCATATATTTTTTTTTTTTTTCAAAATAGCCATTATGCCTAACCAAAATCTTTATTGAACTTCCTAAGAAGAGTTAAATGTTTTAATACTATAGTCTTGAATTATACTACTCTTGCAATCAATGGCTCATAAAATAATAATTATGCTGATAATAATAATAAGTCCTTTAGACTCTTGAAGTTCTCAACCTTCACTTATCAAGCAAGAGTTCCTGACGTACTGCTAAAATAAATAGTTATTTTAAATTAATACTAATTCTTTCTAGATTTGTTAGGTGCTTTATTTTTAATATCCTTAAAATCTCCATTTTGTTTTTCAATAAAATATCAATTTTGGTTTGAATTATGAATATATTAAAATATTTGGTTTATAATTAACAAACATTTATAAAGAGTCCAAGGAGGTCCATTTTTAACCTAGTAATTTGTTTGAACTCTATAAGCCACACCAGGACATAATACTAATTTAGCGTCTTTTGTTTATTTCAAAATGTTATGAAGCCATGTTCTAGAAATTAGTCAATTAGGATTATTAAATCATTTTGATGTTTTCTATATCAAGGCCTTACAAACGATTCGACCAGTGTACACGAACAAAGACCCATTGTAGTCATGTTACCCGTCGTGGGCCAACCGACAGAGAAAAGAAGCTGAATGGGAGCCGACTCTTGACAATCGCCTGACTCCTGAAGGTAGTGACCACCGGAGTGACAGGCCACTTGGAACCCCTGTAATAAATCAATCCTTTTAGGACCACCACTCTAATACTCCCTCTCACTTCCAACTCTTGCCGGCCATGACCAACTCCTCAGGATTGTTTCCACAACTTAGATTACCTACTTCTTCCGGATTAGCAATCAATCAGACACTGACAGATTCTATTATAGATGATCCATTTTCCCTCTTTTCTCGGGAATTTCATTTTTGGAACAAAGAATCACTTAACTTTCGGGATGGTATTAACTCACGTATATATACATTTTTATTACATAGGCACTTCAGTAATTTATAATTTAATAAATCTAATTAGCTACCATAAAATTTCATCAAATAAATATAAACAAATGTAACCACTTATAAATAACGACAATATTCGAACAACTCTAATTTGACTCCTAATTCGAGTATTATGCGCCAAAAAAGTAACTAGAGATTGTGATTCATGATGTTAAGATATCTTGACAAGAGACTTACTTGGAATCCACACACAAGACTGAAACGACAAGAAACTGCTCGTAGATTCCGATTGCTAGAACACTTACTTGACATACGCTCTAAGCTTCCCAATCACTACAAAAAAATAGTATACACTATGACCTTAACATCCCATTCGTTGCAGAATTGGCCCAAAACAGATGTGCGTCTTTTCATTCCAAACTCCTTAACCATCCTAACCCATTAATTCTTAATCTTTCATCCTTAAAAATAGCTGATAATCCTCCGAGGCGTCTGAAAAGAAGATGGCCACGGGACCTTCTAATTTAAATTAATGTTTGAAGTATCACCGATGGGTGGTTCCTTCCCAAGATTTTCAAGTGTATATGAAACATAGAACATATTTACTTATTGGATTATTTTGTACAGTTGTAAATTACATTAAATAAATTTAAAAAAAGAAAAAATTATGTTAAGATATATCCAGAATAGTAGATGTGTTGCATGATTTCGGTCTCAGGAACATCGTCAAGGTCAGCAAGTTGTTAACTTACTTAAGGTCTCCGTATAAACATATCGGTATCTTCGGCTTGTAAATCCTAAGACCACATATCTAATCGCATTGAGGATTGATAAAAATGTGCAAGACAAGACACGTTGCGCAACTTGTCCGAAATGTGGACGCTTCTTGAGAAATTTGCCTCCCTTCTGCTTAAACGTTCATATAGATTCCTGTAGGGAATGAAAAGAAATTATGCCCTCAGAATCGAACATGTTCACTTACATTTCACAATTTAGCTATGAAGGACAAATTATGTTCCGTGTCAGCCTATATGTTTCTTGTAAAATGGTCTATGAAATTTATAGATTCCTGCTTAGTCCTGTGTTTAAAACTTATTGGCATGCTTGAAAAAATATGATAAAGGAATCGGCATTCTAATGGAGCTATTAAAATTTTCTTTTCATGAATTTTATCATAATAATAGCCGGTTTTATTGACTTTTTTTTAATTTTGTTTAACCGTTGGATGAAATGTACCGGATATTGATCATTTTAATTCCATATGACTCGAATATCTCAATATAGCTCAATTGACCTAGTACCCACATGAGTAATTTTAAATTTTAATAATGCCATATTTATACCAAATACCAACTTTTAAATATATTCAATAAGCTCTACTTATATAATATAATAATTATATAAAATTGTATCAGTAAAATTTATTTCAATATAAAATAACTTTAATAATAATCACCTTTGTTTGGGAGTATTTAAAAAAATAATATTAACAAAGTGGGGATTAAAACATTTTTTCTGGTTACGAGTACTGTTGCAGTGAGATCCAGAGAGTCTCAGAAAAAATGCTAGGATGATTTAGTAGAAGACTCATACTAGAAGATATTCCTAGCTTGATACATGGGTTAGTGGATCCATGGTCAGGCGGATTCTAAAGGTGTCTTGATTTATTGGGATCGACCGTTAAAGTTTAAGGCGTAGGTCTTAGAAACCTGAGAATTGCAGGCGGCGCAGGTTGGAATCTGGCCTGGGAATGGACTTTATTCATTTCGTGGTGGTCCCATGAAATGAAAAACTTGACCCCCACTATGGGTTAGAATATGTTAGTCATCTCTAGATGACCTCCTCTCCCTCTCCCCCCCGTATGTCAGAAATTCATAGGAAGGGGGTAATAAAAAAAGTTCTTGTTTAATCAATTACGAAGTTCAATCAAAAAGGCTTGTAGAGTCAGATTCTCGAACATGCATTGGGCCTCTGTTACATAATACAATAGTTATTAATTTATTTATACAAACTCTGTAGCATGTTTCTGAGACTACTAAATGTTTTGATTACTCTTTGTTGTGGCAAAGAAAAAAATAAACTATTACTAATAGATTTATAGTATCAGTAAATAGTCAAAATAAAGTAGCAATAGTATTATTAGATAATTCCTATGAACCTACCGCATTTCTGTTGCGTATTCACACTGGTAGGCACACTGTATCTACTAGTGTGAATGCACAATGTCGCTCAAAAATGTTTATTGCAGTTTTCTTTCGTAGTCATATAATGTTTTACGCTTTTAAGTTATTTGCTCGTTTGTGACAAAAGCTATATTTCGACTAATTTGTCATTTTTATCACTTTTTAATTATTTCTGTTTAATAAAAAGATAAAATTTTTAATGATAAATAGTAGTGTAATTGGCCCAAGTGGTCGAAACACTTAAATAAATAAAAAAAAAAAATGATAAATAGCATATAATATTTAACTGAAACAAGGCTTAAAATATGTTTTTAAAACTCTAATTGCTGGTTAGTGCCGCACAAGGCTGCAATGCTTCTCCTCGTGAAGTAAAAACCGCAGGAGCCGCATCAATCTTGAGGGTAAAGTAAATCTCCCCTGCCGGACGTTTCGTCGATATTCGATGCTTTGGTCAGCGGAACCCAATACCGCTGTCTTAATGCGGTCCTTTTTGCTTAGCGCTATTTCATGACAGGACACATAAAATTGGTTTGATTTGGTATGGTGTTCATAAAGAATTCTCTCTTTGCTGAATGACGTCAGTCCATGTAATAATACAAAAATCTCAGGCCCGTTTGCAGCTAAGTAAGTTGAGACGCAGGTATTTGCACCCTTGGAACTGCAACGGCGCCGGTTCGAACCCGGCCTTAGGAGTCGATTTTTATTTCTGTGGTGGTCCCATTGAATGAAACCTTGACCCCCACCATTGTTAGAGTAGGATGCTACCCTGTAGCTAACCCTACTGTATGTCAGACATGAACACAAATCTCAATTTCTTAACCTATTTTAAAAAACTTTACCAAGTATAAACTTATATTGTTCTGGACCACCACCTAATGAAAAAAGTCAACGCCCCAGGGCAGATTCGAACCGGCGCCACCCACAGATCTCAAGACTAAAGACCTGCGCCGAACCTTGAGCTACGGACGCCCCAAATACACAAGGTTCCTATAACACACAGCATACTTATCAATACCTGATTGTATATATAAATGCTAACATACATTATTTAATAGTTACGAATTTAAAGTAAAAATAATAAATATCTCTAACTAAACCAGTTTAACTATCAATGAAATTACTTATAACATATCTATAAAATTATTTATTTTATTATTAGCACATGAGAAGCCCTTTGTTATTTCTATTTTTTTTTAATTCAATGTATAATTAATATTTACAGACATATAAATGTACTAAAGCATTTTTCTTTTGTGCGTGTTATTCTCTTTATGTAATTTATGAGACGTATCTTGGATACATATTATTTTATTTAAAACATAAAAACACGTCTCAATAAAATAAAAAGACTTTAAAACTATATTACAATTGTTTAATAGCCGCTATATTGAAGGATATAATCCTTTAAAAACAACTAGGTCACTCAGATTGGATTCTACTATCCAATTTATTGCTGAAATTGAAAAACAAGTATCTACTGAAACACCCGGCAGATTCTCTCTGAAGTTAATTTTGGTTGAAGAGTACACTAGAGTGCCTTCCCACTGAGGTAGCTTAGAAGGATAAAGAGGAAGCAAAGAGGTTCCAAAATATAATAAAGACTATAAGAGGACGCAGAGATTGATCCGGGGATGATGGGAGGTGGTGATGATACTTGACGCAATAGAGGTCCGCCGAGCTGGGAGCTCATCAGAGGTTTGGGCCGCAAGTAATACCGATCCATCTCCCGTCTCGTTTGTCATATCTGTCACACCCTCGTCGCCCCTCTCCCAACTTCTTTCTATTTCTTCTATCTTACCTCCTTTTTACTTACTTCAATTTCTCAACTTTTATGTACATCCTTTTTATAAAACATTTTATTTAAAGTCACAATAAGAAACTTATACAGTAGATTACAAAAAAAGCTAAAGATGAGAACCTTTCCAGAAAATATTTTCAAAAATGTAAATAAATACAAAGAAAATAAATATTCACAAAAATATAGGTAGAAATACATTCTTTTATATTCAAATTCACAATATTAAAAAGTTATTAACCTTCGTATTCCGCGGGGTACCTAATAACCCATGAGCACCTTTTATAAATGAAATGAAAAAATAACTTTATTCTGGGACATATGTCCCCTAA
The DNA here is from genome assembly GCF_000696795.3 of Halyomorpha halys. NCBI lineage: Eukaryota > Metazoa > Arthropoda > Insecta > Hemiptera > Pentatomidae > Halyomorpha > Halyomorpha halys. The sequence continues at coordinate 97,530 of NW_027114633.1, forward strand.
AAATAATTACATGGTTCATATAGTGAGATTTTTATCTGGTGAGCGTTTACAAATTTTCAGATAGTAGAATGAAATTACATTGGTATATTGGCTTTACTACTGTTTATAATGTTAATCAATACCTGCCTATTTATTTGGTTACAAAGATGTGGAGGTTTGGTTATTCAATAAATGAAGGAATAGGTGTTGTTTAAAGGAGAGAATGGATGAGGACTGGCGAATGGAGATGGGAAGAGAATTCCAGAGGGAGGTTGCACGTATGACGAAGGATTTGCTAAAGAAGGAGGTTCTATAGGAGGGCATATATAAATCATTCGGATGGGATCTGGTGTTGATGAGTGGATTGATGAACGAAGAGTGAGGAGATCTATGATATAGGTAGGTTTTTTGATGTTAAGAACTTGGAATAGAAAAACACCAAGGAGGTATTGCCTTCGGGAGGTTGGATAGAGACACTTCAACTCGGAATACCAGCGGGAGACTTGAGAGTGCCTAGGGAACCCAAAGATAAATTTTACAAAACAATTCATGAGTCTCTTCAGTCTCAACTCTAGTCCTGCAGATAGCCCTCCGTAGACCAAGGATCCGTAGTCCAAGTGGGGGAAGACGAGAGAGGATACTAGGAGCTGACGAGTGTTCTGAGGAATGGAATTACGGAGGATTTACGGATTTTACTTTTATAGTGAAAACTTATGAAAAAAATCCCTCGATTTCCAAGTTACTCGATGAATGTTTTCACAAAACTATCTTGAACTACATGAGTAAGCTCCCAATAGAATCACAGGGACACCACATCACACAGTTCCTTTTTTCAAATAAAAAACGCGATTGGGGTCCCCATTGTTGCCGACTCTCATGGTATTCACTGAATATTCGCCGTGACTGTCAAAGCGGAAAAATGCAACTTGAAGATACAGAAGATAAAAGAATCAGGTTCCTGTGAAAAAAACTGAAATTTATGACTGCATAGGGTTTCTTCTAAGCAGTGGAGCCATTAAAAACAACTCAGAACCTGTTACTAAGATAAGGTGTTGAAATTATCTTTTTCAGAAGCTTATATTTGGAGTGATTATGTCCGGAACACGGTTTTCCACATTTCTGTTTACCTCATATATGCATGTATACTAGAAAAGAGAGTGTGAAAATATATAGACTAGCTCCGATTCGAAACGACTGAAACATATACGATGAGTGGAAACAAGGTTGCTCAGAAATATTCCGTTTTTAAGCAGTAGCTGACTCTAAATAAAATATTAGTTGAACCGATCATTTCCAAACTCTCAGTCTAAAAAGAGTTAAAAAATAATGTAGAATGTTTTGAAAAACCATCGAGGATAAGAGTTGTGATGGCTAGAAGGCTGGCGTAAAAGAAGCATATGACTCAGAACCAGATGCAACCATATAATATGCATGGAATAAAAAATTCCGTTTTTTTTTCTTTCTAAACATTGGAAAATCCATTTGTTGTATATGTAATCTTAACTAGAGTGCAGTTCTTTTAATTGAAGCTTATTACGTAAAATGGAGCAGATAGTGGAAATATCGGCCATTGAAAATCGAATTACTATATAAATTCGTGTTTTAGGGTTTCCCGAATATCAACTTTGTGTTCCAAGAATACAAAAGTTTAACAAAATATTACGAAGCTGTATTCATGTGAATGCAATCTGATGAGATCGTACGATCTATATATTTTTTTGGAAGGAATATGGTCCGGGTGCGGTCAAGAAAAACTCAAATAGTAGAAATATACTATTTTTATTTCTACTATTTGAGTTTTTCTTGACCGCACCCGGACCATATTCCTTCCATCTTTACACACGGTCAATCAATAATCTTCCAGTATATATTTTTTTCTCTTTCCTCCTATTTATTTGAAAATTGCTTTAATGTTTCGTATCCATCCATTGTTTATTATTGAAAACAATGATGACTGAAACTTTAAAAACAATACAAAAGTAAAGGTACTTTGGAGGAAGATTACTTAAACATTCGTCATTTAAGCCATGCTATATTATTGCAATAAGGATAAGGCCTATCTTATATAACATGAGATAACATTTGTTGATAATTTTACTTTGATGTACTGAGTTTTTATCAAAATGGTTTGATCCATGATAGAAATTCCAGTAAAGTGTAAAATTAATTCATCAAAGTGGCATATCCGAAAGATCGATTTTACGAAGTGGTTCATGTCATTTCAGGCTTAAAGCTGCACTAAAATTATATTTGAGGTACGATATAGAGATCGTTTTGCGAACTTTGATTAAGACTGAGGGGAGACATCATAACGTGAATTTCCGCCGAAAACGCGAATTCGAAATTTCCCACGATCGTAATACATATTTCATATAACGGTAATTTTTTCATATTTTTATTGAAATTTACAACTGTACATTTATCTAGATACATCCAGTAAATTTTAGTTTATAATGGAGTGATACAGGTGTGTGGAGAAACTACCCATTGATAGCACGATGGGGTTTTTACATTAGACTCGTGGCCATCTTCTTTTCAGGCACCTCGAAGGATTGTCAGGAATGAAATAGGAAGAAAAGTTAGAAAATAGTGGGTTTGAGTGGTTAGGGAGTTTATAATGGAAGGAATGGTTTCAGATAGTAAGGATTAGATACGAGAGGAATTCGAAGGTTTATTGGAGCCCCGAAGCTCAACTCCGTATGTCAAGATAGGCCTTATTATAATCAATTAGATCAGTTTTTTTAATAGATCGGAAATTTAGACCGTTTGTCTACTTGCAGCCCAAGGTAGCGGATCTGTTCGATAGGGGTAAGAGCAAAATTATTAAAGGCTACTGTAGGGTAGTCAGCAGGTTTACGATGGAGTAAAATTGATTATAATGGTAATTAAAAGTGAAAATGGTTTGTCTTTGAAATAGCAATCTCTGAGCACTTCCCAGTCAATCATTACTCCTAATTGAAGCTTTTAATCCCCAAAATATGTTAATTAGCCAAAAATAACACTTTTTTAAAATTCCTACAATGCTTAAAGAAGTGTTAGAATCCTTTGTAGAGGGGTTAAAAAAGTTCGTAAATTTTTGAAACTTTATCCTGTATTCGTATTTAACATAGTCAATATAATGTAGTCCACACCAAAATAATATTTGTAATACTTGTAAAGTTTATGTATGTTTGATTTTTTTTTTTTACAGTTACAATTCATAAGTTCTAAATTTCATTTTACATAATTTCTAATTACTGAGTAACTTCATACTTCGTACTAGTAGTTAATCTCTTTATAAAAGTATTTAATTTTACAACAGTAACTGTCATTGTTACATAATTTGTTTGTACAAATAAGACGTAATTATTTTTTATTCTAAATTGGACTATAATTGCTTTATAACTTTTATTTTTAACTAAACTATAAACAATCGATTCTGAAAACGTTTTATGTTTTTCCAGGTTTCCAGAGGTAGTAACGTACGAGAGAAACATACTTAAAGGGTAAGTAGAAATGAAATAATCATATATTGAATTATCATTTGACTGCATCAACTGATTTGAATTGCATGGTTCTAATAAATCATACAAATAAATTTCATCAGTAAAAAAATTAAAATACTACCTAAAATGTTTATTTATTTTTTAACGAAAAAAATCAACAGAAATGCATTACAATACACTTTTATCATCATTATTATTAAATCAATAAAAATCCCGCGATAGTAATTTTTTTTTTGTGGTATGGAATTATATCCATTAGTAAATTACTAAGTGAAGTAGATAGAATATATCTAAAGTAGAGATAAGGTCTGTACAGAATGAGACTCCTAGTGTTTCAACTAAAAGGCCAACAAATTCTTTTCGCAGACCCATAACTTTCCTGCAGTAAGCTTCCCATTACACAAGTTTATTTTACTCCCGGGAAATAATCTGGAGAATGGTGCAAATATAGCCAAGTAACATCATTGCTAATGGTTCTTTTATTCAATAAGCGAGATATAGCCGAGTAAATTTACTTTCTCTATTGGAGATTGATTTTAAATTACTGGAATTTATAATTTTCTTCGACGACTGCGAGAAATCTTTAATTAGCTCAATTTATGATGAATCTAACTAAATCTATGAAGAATCTATGAGAAATTGTGGAAAGTACATTAATTTTAGTAAGGGTAGATTGAAAGGAAGAGGCACCTAAAAAAAAATAAATATCTGGTGGATTTATAGCTGTATAAGGGTCCCCAGACCCTTTCCTCTAAGGTGTTATTCCATAACTCCCAAATCCACTGGCCTACCCTAACCCTAGATGTTTCTTGATTTCGTATCGCCCTGGACTCCGTGATATCCACATCCAATACTGCACTTTAGGTAATTTAGTTTACTTTTTTTTCTTTTAATCGAAAGGATGTCTTTTAATATTTGTTTTCAAATCCAGAAGAAGTGTATAGAGGAGTATTTTTTATTCTTAGAATATACTGTATTTATTTTACAAGTAATGACCTTGTGGGTTTAATGAAATATTGGCCGAATTTTCCAACTTACCGGAGGCTTAGAGTGTATTTTCTGAACGTTGCCCTTTTTAAACATTTTTAGAAAACTAGCTACTCCAAATAGGATTTATTGACAATTTTGAGTATAATAGACTCTTTAAGTAATGTTTTACCACAACCTAACGGTATAAAGCCCATTGTATTTGAAATATAGGTATGTATTCAATCATATGAAGTGAAAATAGAATGTTAAAACTCGGTAAAGACCTAGAAACGAAATGGACAGGCATTCAATTAGAATCTAAGTTATGAAAGTCTGATGGGCCACCGGAGTTTTTAACAAGAAGGCTAGTAAATGAGAACAAATATATTTAATCAACGTATTACTGAAGAAATGGTCTTAGTGCGGCATAAAAATGGGGAAATCGCATAATATTACGAACTGGTACAACAACAAAAACAATAAAAATATTGCTTATTTGCTACGAACGCACTAGCCGGATAAACGGATTATTCTTAATGAGAAATAACTTGAAAAAATTCAGGTCTGATTATTGCTAACTGTTATCTTAGTTCTATTATAAGTTTTTTATTTATTAAAGAAATATTTCTATAATTTTTTACCATGAATCTGAATTTAATTATGCTCAGGATTGTACCTTGTTGAATGATTGATATTTTACAAAAACTCATATTAATTTTGACGGATTAAAATAAAAGCTACCCATCAAAATCAAATCCTTAGTATTCTTTTTTGTTTTTGCTATATCTTAAGTTATGAAAATTTTTTTTTTGTTTTTTTACGCCTCATCAATACAAAATATAGTAATCACTGCCCTCTAAAGGAGATGCAAAAAATGTATGACGTGCTGCACTAGGCAGGGATACCCCAAGGTTTAATATGGGGAAGTAGGGCAGGAAAACTGCCTACGCCGTTTCTTCACTGCCGAGTCAGCAGGGCCCTCCTCCCCAACACCTTAGGGTGCCCTTCAACAAGTGGCTACTTAAGGAGACAAATCATGAAATTAGGGAGGTAGGCCTAGAGGTTCAAATGAGCTCCGTGGGAAGTATACCAGCCCGTCTTCTTCCTTAACTTCCTAATTATTTTGATAAATGTGCCTCTTTTAACTTAAATTAAAAATACCTTAATAACTAGGAGCTCTGAATATTCCACAAATAATTTTAAACATTAATTACAAATAATATTGTAGATGAATTTACTGCTCATTTCATCTTCGTTATTAATATCTAAGCCGGGAAGGGACAAAGTTGATAAAATGTTTATTAGAGATTTTATAATCAATAACTTAACTGAATATATACCATATCACTTCATCACAACATTTGGTCTTTTTATTATTTAAACTTTATGCTTGATTTTTTAAGGTTTAAGATACCTAATGAATATAGATATTTGGATTATTTTTTAGACACTTTAGAAAAAAAAAATAGATAATGGCCTTTCATAAATGCATTCATTACGTCTAAATAATATGACTCTATCGCAATCATAGAAAAATTTAACCTCACAAAACCTTTAAATTATATAATTTATTTAGGAGCTCAAACTTTAGAAGTATATAGAAGTCAGTGGTGTAGCGGGGGTATCAGATGACCGGGGTGCAGTACAATTTTGTCGCCCCCTTATTTAGGTATTTCAATTTAAATGACTAAAGTATGCAGTGAATCTAAAGAAATATTTTGGCAAGAATAATCATATTTATCGTGCATTATACTGATTACAAATAATACATTCATGAAATGAAATTGTTCAAATTTGTACAATATATATTATCATTTATTATGAAAATTTGCCATCCCTTATATGTGCCGCCAAGGATGGCCGCCCTACATCTCCCACTTCCATCACTACGCTACGCCACAGATTGGATATAATTATCACATTTGAGATCCAGGAGCTTGCTAATTTGAAAAATCACAAATATACCCTTATTAAATTAGTATTTATCAGTTTATAGTTTTATCCTAATTATTGTAATATTTTTATACTTAAGAATTAATACCTATCTGCAACTATAAAGAATCGAAGGAGGATTATCAAAAAAAAAATATTTGTTTTCTGGTTTCTCGATTGCAGTTAGTGATGATACAAGTTTCATCTAGAAATACGAGGTCACCAGTGACATATGAACTGCTTTGTTTGGAAGTTACAAGATAATAATTTATTTATTTTTATTTTTTTGATCAGTATTCATCTGTAACATGTTATGCATTGTAATCATAATATACAATCATTATAAAAATAAATGTTTTCTTAGTACCGATGTTTTGATACCTTATAAAAATTATTTGAAATCAATAACAGAGTTTTTTATCTGCATATGTTTCATATGACATTATATTTTTGATTAAAAATTTTTTGTAGTAAAGTTGAAATTTCAAAAAAAAGTAATTAGTATAGAATGAGTAATTTGTTAGTTTTAATAAATACCACAACTAGTTTTCCATTGTATTAACTTTTTTTAATAACTTATTTATTGTTATTTACAGCTGTATAAAAATATATACAACAAGTAAATTTTCTGTTAGTGATAAAATAATATCGTATAAACATGTGGAGAATCTAAACATTGATATAACTCTAATAACATTTCTAGAGGAGAAGATCTCGAGGCCATCTTCTTTTCAGACGCCAAGGAGGATTATTAAGTAATGAAGAAGAAGCCAGGCTAGAAACAAGTGGATTTGGTTTGTTGGGAAGTTTGTCATGGAAGGATTAGTATCTGGTTCCGGCCATAACGGCAACATATGGAAAATTGGGGTCTTGATGGATGACTTATGAACATAAAACTTGTTTTTAGTAAATCTACTGACTTTTTCAAATCAGAACAAACAATAATAACTACATTTCTATAATTTGGGCAATGCAAATACTATTTCCAATAGAGGGTATATAAAAAATTTACTAGTTATTAATTCTGAGTTCCTGTTGCTATAGTAGTGCCCAAGCTCAACTCTATTTAAATTACCAGTGACGCACTTAAGGGGGAAGCGCTGGGACTACCTGCAGTTCTGTCTTTTCCTCTACCAGGAAAGGGTGGAAGTAAGTGGCTTTCGTATTTCCCCGGAATGGTAGCAAATATCGTTCATAAGTATGGGTGAATTTAAGTCCTTTTCTTTTATTTAAAAAAAATAATTTTTTTAAAAATTATTCAAACTGTATATAAAAAGAAAAAAGTTCAAGATTTCAAAGGACTGTAAATATTTAAATTATATTTAATACTCACCAATACTTAATAATCCCTTCAGAGCATTCTCTAAGGTACTTGAAGCCCTCTCAACTTCTGAAAAACAAAGCCCCAGTTTAGTTATTTGTTTCAAAGAAGAAACCTACGAAACTCTCGCAATTTTAAGGCATTACTGGAAAAAAAATTCACAGCCGCTGAAGCAACTGGTGAAATTATTAAATATTAAGGGGAAGGTGTCCTTGACCAGCGCACTGTGCGGCGTTGGTTTGAAAAATTTAGCAGTGATGATACGACTTTGGAAAGGAAGAAGGGCTCCGGGCGACCACTAATGGATATTGATGAGGAAGCTGTTCCAATCCGTCCACAAGTACTCGCAAACTTGCCAGAAAGTGTGGTGTGTCGAAAGATACTGTTAGTCGCTATCTGCTCTCCTTGGGGAAAGTGAAAAAGAACAGTAGACTGATCCCTCACGAACTTACTCCTCAGCAATCAGTAATTACTTGCCGTAGAACGAAAAGAAAAGTTTAAAGAACTTCATGGGTTCGAACTCCTGCCTCATCCACCATATATTTCAGCCCTAGCACGATCGGATCACTACATGTTTCGATCCAGAGCACATTTCCTTCCAGGGAAAAAACTTTTATAATTTTGCGGAAGTTAAAATTGCGGTCCAAGAGTTCTTTGCCAGCCATCTCAAAGAATGGTATCAGCAACGGATGGATCAATTGGCTATTTTTTTTTTAAACTGACCATTATATACTGTGTACTTTAATGCATAAGTAACAAATTTTTATCATCCTAGCCATGTGATTTTAATTAAAGCTTGTTACGTGTTCCAAAACATATAATCTTTTTTTAGACCAGGCCTTGAATATACTAAAAATAGCAATATTTTAGTTTAAACCTCGAAAAAAAAAAACTTTCACCTTGAACCTCCAAAAAAAAAAAATGTAAAACAAACCTTTTTTTATCACACAATATAAAATTGACACTCTATTTTGTACTATTAAAAAAGCCTTTATTTAAAAAAGGGAATTAAATTCAGCAACTCTGATATTTTTCTCTTATTTAGAAGACATGAATTATCTAGAACTTACTTCAGTAGCCTTGTGCCACAAAATTACTGTTGCTCTGTGTAATTAATTTGAAAAATACATTTAAGTTTTCATGGTAAGAAAAAGACAGTCAGTTAAACAAACATTGGGAAAAAAAACCATGATGATGGATATTAAAAATAATCTGTGACAAGTTATAGAAAGGAACAAGTCTTCTAAGATAAACTAACTCGTTCTACTTTCTAGTAAATTCAAAATCTTATTCCGTCATAATTATTTTTATTCAATTACTTAATTTTAGCAGTATGAAGTCAACAAAAAACTCTTACTGTAGATTGTTCATTAATTTATATACAACGGCTGTTTTCTCCCTCACGTAAAGACAGTATTTTATTTCCTCATGTAGGTATTTTCTAATCTATTTTAAACACGTACAGAGCCGGATTTTTTTCCAACTTTGACCTCGTTGGAATACAAAGCTTTCTTTCATACATTTTACCCACTAATAACTCAATTTTCCACAAAAAACAAAAAAAAAAAAATTACAACACCCGTTTTTTGCTCGTACTGTTCATATTTACATCGCCATCGTTATATTTATCTTTTGTAGAAATATGTAAAGTAGAATGAATAGGTATTGTGTAGGCCTGAAGATATTGATTGTTCTAGAAGACAATTTGCAGTACACAAGAGGTAATTGGAACGATTTCAAGACAATGAAGTGGATATTGTGTACTGAGCCTATTACTACCATCGTTACACCCTCTAGTGTATCAACACCAAATTGAACCTACGAAATCTATAGATAATACGAATTCTCCCTATTAAACTGATGCCATATCAGTTGGGGAGGGAACGAGAACCCAAAGCGTCATTGTTGTTCTAATTTTAGAAATTATATATCACACCAATAACTGAAAGTAAGTGCGATTGCATAGAAAGATATTGCAGCAGTAATTCATTTCGGTCAAATGAATCAATCTTTTTCCTCTAAAGAGTATTTCAGCCACTTGTATTAAGATAAAAAAACAGGATAGGCCAATAAACTGACCCAATATTTCTTGTTTCAAAAATAGTGGATTGTTTATTTCTCATTTAACCCGATTATATATTTTCTAATAATAACATGTTGGTTAAAATAATTCACTCTTGGCAGAACTTATAATAAAGAGTAATTTAAGATCCCTAATAAACTAATCATAATTAGAGGAAAAGTGACAAAGTGTTTTCATTGCAAAATACTTATAAATGTCTCAATTAAAGACAGTACTAATACTGATAAGGAATTCATTTATGTAATTTAATATGTAATGATGGGTAAATGTTTATATATTTATTGTTATATCACTATATATAATAATTGCTGGATGGACAACGCTTTTTAAAATAAATGCTTTTTTATCGTGCAGATTAGATTATAAGCTTTATATTGTATGATAAATAAAAGGTTTATCTTTTAAAATATGGGGTAGGAGGTAGACGGAGAGAGTGGAACAATGTTCAAACTAAAATACTGCTATTATTTGTTTATTTTTGGGTCTGAACAAGATAAAAGAGCTGTTTTAAAAAACTTAACAAGTTTTAATTAAAAACCTAGGTTGGAGCAATAAAAATGTATGCATTAAAATACACTATAGAGTTTATTTTACAATAGGAACACAGTAACAATTGAATAGAATCTATGACCAATGTTTCAGAAAATTCCACAGCTTTTCTAGTCCCCAAAAAATTTTTGACGACTTTTTTTTTTCTATTCTTCAAATACAACTTGAATTACAGAGTTTGTGAAATAACTGTAGGTTACGGATTTGTGGACCGTCAAAGATATCCGCCCTCCATTCTCTGCACTTTGCTCAGGAAATGATTTACAGATATAAATAAAACAATCATTCTTGTCGAATACTGCTAATTACAGAAAATCTCAGGACATGCTGATTTGCACTATGTAATGTCGGTTATTCAGTTGTACATTTGTGTAAACTCATAATTGTATTTTTTATCGATTCATACTTGTACATTAACAGCACAGTAAGAGTAATCATCAAAGTGGTTCGTTAGTCAATTCATCTCACTGGTACACAAAATGGAGGACCATTGCGAAAATTATTATAATTTAACATAACAAGAAATTAGATCTCGGAAAAAAATTGCGTTTCGTAAAAAACTATTTATTATTTTTTATGAAAGAAAAGGAGGGTAAAGAGTGAATGTGACCATATACCTGAGATAATTAATGTATCTAAATTTCACTGCAATACCCATGCCAGAAAAAAACTTTTTTTTTGTTTCTCTGAGTTATTTTTCTTAATTAGATACACTTGTGTACTTAAAAAAAAATTAAGTATTTTTTTCTTTGTAATGATTAGGTTACTCAGTATTTTTTATTTTTAAACCCTTGTTTATTAATTTCAAACAGATAAACAACGTTTCTAAGAAGGCACCGTTGTAAGTCCTGAAAATAAATTAAAGAATTAAGAATTTAGTTGATAGACGGGACTAAAGTATTATCTATAATCATTTAAGAAAGGATATAATATAATTCGTTAGACGTTAAAAATGACCAATGTTTTATGAAAAACCAATTCTCTATCTTCTTTTATTTTATGACTTTATGTGAATGTGCAAGGTCATCTATCCCTGATACGGGTTCTCCTTTTAGCTTTTATGTTCCACTTGTGAATGTATAAATTGAAAATTTTATTTTTCTGGAAATGTTGATGACTTGCATGGGTTTTATTTACGATCAGTTAAATAATTTCAATATACCAAGATTTGGCTAAAATTTTATTCCATTTTCTCTTTTTATTTATATTAAATCATTTTTCATGAATTTATTTTTTTTTCTAAATTAAGAAAGGTGCTCAGCAGAGACGTATTTTCTTCCCATTTATTTTCGTTCGGAAAATACAATATATGAAAAGTATTCTTACTTGGGGAAATCGGATATGATTATAAATTCTTTCGTCAGGATGTCAACTGCTCTCAAGTCTAATCACCTTCTGATAGTTAAATTTTTACTTAAAATCTGCTAACTCATGCTAGTAGATATACTCATATATACTCATCAGAACTTCCCCCCACCCATACACACACACACACACATTATTGAGTTTGCAGTTTAATTTTAATTTCATCCCACACAAAATAAGTGAGCACAATAAAAAAATTATAAAGTCAATTATACTACTTAAAACATAAAAATAAATGATTTTCAGTTCCTATTTATTTTTTACTATAATACGTACAAAATTAATTACCTGTAAAATTAGTTTCTCTTGCCAATATTCAACCTGTTTTTTTATGGTCCTGATAGGTGTTATGTTCTTTTACTCCAAAATTTTAGTTTAAATTTGGTGATAAGCATCAGATATTTTTTAATGGCTGATTTTTACTACTATATTTACTTTTAGTGTACAATAAAGGAATGAACCTAAATAAAATAAAACAATTAAAGGTGTTGGGTTAGTTTTGCCCAACATTATATGTTTAGGGCATCACATTTTATTATAAGAAAAATAAACTGCCAATAGAAATAAATTATTTGTCTCAATTTAATAAATGGATTTTAAAAAAATTAACAAACTTCCTAAAATTTTAATTTTTACCAGCAAATTTAGGCCATGCAATCAACTAAAGTGACAAGTGCTGTCGATATGTCGTTCCTAAAGATTATTATCTTTTTCATAACATAAAAGTATTATTACTAAAACGTGAGCAACATTATTTCAAGAGATAATGAGACTTTTTACTAAGGGAAAATAAAATGCATTAAAATGTACAAAAACCCGTGCATTATTGCATGATTTATACCTAGAGTACAATGATGGTTTTCTTCAAACAAAGAACTTTATCATGCTGTAAATGATGTGTTATCGTTAATTAGTTAAGAAATTAATCTTTTGATAGTACACATATTTTTTTAATTTCATTTTTAGTTGTTTTTATCTAAACTCAGAATGCTTTTAAGTAACACAATATTATTAGCATTAGCTGCGAGAATTTTTTTCTTTTTTCATGCCCTCATGAATTAAAAATTTAAGCTACATTAAACAAAAAAAGCTTAAGGAAGGAAAGTTCTGCTTTTAATTAAAACAGCTACTGGCTACTCCCTACCCACGTTTTTTCTAATCCTTCCTTCAAGGGGAAGAAGGAGAGAAGTTGAATTCTCCAAACGCTGCTAAGTCTCGAATTAAGGACTTATCCGATCTGCCTAAGTTAAGCAAATCCTTCAAGATCCGACTGTCGGCGCCAGGTGGCGTCCAGTTCAGCTTAATAGTCTCCAAGTAGAAGTCCTGAATATTCTAGTCTTTTTATTCCTGACCGCTGCTTAAGCCTCATCAGATGTTAATGGACTATCATAGTCGGCCATAATTTTTTATCAAAACTTTTGCATATTTTAGGGATCAGTGCCAGTTTGTCCGTTTCTTAGGCTGTCAAGGATAAATTAAAATTACTTTAACTTAAGGAAAACGTATTTAATTTCCTTCGTTGAGAAAATAATTATTTGGAATTTGATATGTGCTCAAATCTTTTCTACTTGCAAAATGCAAAACATGCACGACCACTTGACTTAATGTTTTGCATTTTGCAAGTTGAAAAGATTTGAGCACATAACAAATTCCAAATAATTATTTTCGCAATGAAGGAAATCAAATACGTTTTCCTTAAGTTAAAGTAATTTCAATTTATCCTTAACAGCCTAAGAAACGGACAAACTGGCACTGATCCCTAAAATATGCAAAAGTTTTGATAAAAAATTATGGCCGACTATGATAGTCCGTCATTTTCATCATTTTAGCCAAGGCGGGCGGAATACTTCGGATCATCCTCCAAGAGGACAAGGCGGGCGGACGTACGTCCTTTTGTCGATCTACTTTCACGGGAACATCCACTTAAAACAACAACGATAACCGGGGCCCCATCGATCACCGGTGATATAAGACTTTTTCTTCTCTCTTTTGTTCAGTTCATTTAATTTTTGTAATAGTTTTAAGTTTCCTTTCTTCTTTTTTTTCTAGTTTGTATATATTCTATATTTTGTGTTCCTTTTATTATGTTCAATTATTTAAAATATAATAATAACAAAATTCGGCTTTTCATTTCTCTTTTTTTTACTACTTTCCACAGTTGGACTAGTAAAGGTTACTTTTGAACCCCTACCCGCCGTAATAAAATGAATAATTCGTTTTATTTTTCCAGCTTCACTATAGGCGTCTTTATCTGAAAATTTAAAAATCATAAGTCTGGTTCTTTTTCAGCCTCTAACGTGTTTGCTATTCATTGGCAAAAATGAGAACCATTCCACTTCTTTTATTCTACTATGGAGGTTATATTTACCTCAAAAATAGATTTATAAACAGTACATAAAAAATGTAAAAAGTTCGTTTTGTTTATTTTTTATTTCCTCCCTAAGTCCGACTCCCTAGATAAGCCATTTTTTAAATTGATATTTGATCTACAATTAATTGTTTCAATGCACTAACTAATTCAGTCAATTATTTTTCAAATATTATATTTATTCAATCAATAATTTGGAACTGTAGCCGTTTCTCTCCTACAACTATAAATGTAGAATATTGTAAATAAATAAATAAAGACTTTTTGTTAAAAATTAAAGGCTACTAAGTGTTAAGAAACCGTTTTAGACCAGTCATCAACACACTAAATTTTTCAAGTTGCTGATAGTGCCAGCTTCTATCTGATTGACCTCAATGACTTCTATGAAAAAGTGTATCTTAATGATCTCGCAATGCATAGTTTGCGTGGTTTTTCAAAATTGATTGTCATTTTACACGTTTACAAGTAACTACTGCTACTAATACTTATGACTCAATGAAGATCTACCCAGTTGTTAATCTTTACATACTGTTATCGATTACAAATTCAGATATAAGTTTGCTTAAGCACTGCTTAAAGCATTTGACGGTATTACTGCGTCATTGAAAATACAATGTTTGTTTTTTATCGAGTGTTGTTTGTTCTATAAGACATTATGTGTAAATCCCATATAACTAACACATTCATCAGTTAATTTTCAATTGTATCGTGTTAGTAAATTGTAATTTCATTAAATTTGTATTGTCAGTGTAGTAATAGAATTGGTACAATTTATACGTATCGACATATAAGTGATTAAATTTAAATAAATTATGAGTAATACCGATTGTTCCACTAATTTGCAACGAATATAATTACTTTGTGATTATTCAATATGAGTAATTTGAGATAAGATAATTTGAATTTTATTTACTTCTATACTGCGCATATATGATATCATTTAGAGCAGATTTGTTTGGGAATTGAATTGAAATATAATGATAAAATCAATATTAAAATACCCCATTAAAGACAACGCCTATCTTATTTTTTGTTACCGAGGGTTTTATGAGTAAGTATATACTCATTTGTATTCCCAGGAATCTTTAGACTTCCATTTCCAGAATTGACTCCGCTGGGAATAAATAGATCAGGATATATATATATAGATATAGTCTCGTACAAAAGGCACCCCTAACTATATACAATGCCCATATTAAAAAATAAAAAAAAATAAATAGATAAGAATAATGCTTCTTAATAAAAGGGGAAAGTAAAATTAATAACAAAAAATAATGATATAGGTACACTTAAATAAAACAAACAATTGCTCTCTAATAGTAAAAAGGAACAAGTTAATTTGAAAAAAGGACGAGAGGAGAAAAGAGATAAAAACATAATGAGTAAATAAAATAGTTATTAATAATAAGTAAAATAGAGGTAGTGTGGCTATGAATTAATTTTATATTTATTAAAATTTATAACAGCATGTCCTGCAGCAGCCTGGGCTTCAGTCTTCGGGTTGAGGTTGGGTTTCCCAGGTTGTAGGTAACTGCTCCTTTAAATGTCGGCAACTGGAAGTGGAAACTTCATGAACCGTCTTTTGATATAATCTACTATTGACTCCATCTGTCCAACTGCGATTCTTAGGACTTTATTTTGAAAAGTTGATAGTTTTTTCCTTTCCGTAAAGGAAGCCGCTCCCCAGACTTCACTGCCGTACATCAGCAGTGGCCTGAGAATCGTTTTAAATATAAGAACAGTTGTTTCTGGTTTTAGTTTGGAATTTCTGTTTAAGACAGGATATAGCACTGCTAACCTTGCATAAGTTTGAGTTAGTTTGATGTTGATATGGTGATTCCAGGTAAGGCGGCTAAAAGAAAGAGCTAAACAGACGATTCATCCAACTTTATCGACTAATCAGCAGGACCTCTAATCTCAATAGAAAACAAACTACTAATTTATAAAACTATCCTTAGACCTACCTGGACCTACGGATTTGAACATTGTAGAACAGCTAAACCTTTGAACATCAAATGTATCCAATGTTTTCAATCCAAAATCATTAGAACCATAGCCAATGCACCCTATTACATTTCTAAAAGAGCACTACATTACACCATGACCTATAGTACAAGAGCCAGGAAGAAAAAAAGGCAGTTATCTCACCACAATTTTTGATTACTTTAATGAAAACTAGGTATAATTACTAGTCAAAATTGATGAGTCTGCCAAGTATAGGTAGGGGGAATAAAGAATGGCGGATGTTTCAAAGCGATAAAAAAAAAAAACTAATTTTTCATTCGGAGCTCTATATCTTAAAATCATAAGATCAGTAGTTAGTGAATTTATTTTGAAAAATGTATATCTCAAAAACCATTTGACGTACAGATGTCTGTTAGTACTCAAATTAAAGTTAGTTTAATGAGATCTAAAGTAGTTTATAATGTTTATCTTCGTAAGAGTAATAGTTTACATTAAATGTGCTAAAATAAATTGATTTAAAGTTGTTCATTTGCAAAATTCATATTCATATGTGAATATCATAAAAACTACTATACCTACGAAGATAGGTGTCATAAACTACTTTATAATACGTTAAATTTCCAAGTATAGGTAGGGGGAATAAAAAATAGTGGCTGTTTCAAAACCTTAAAAACACATTAATTTTTCATTCAGAGCTCTATATCATAAAAACTACCAACAACACTAGAAAATCTAAGAGAACATTATTTAAAGAAGAGTAAATGTGCTGAAATATTAGCCCTAAAAGAGCTATTTACGTCCAATAATTCTCGAGATATAGCTTTTTAAAAACCAAAATTTCTTAAAAATCTGCATAAAGATTAGTAGTTAGTTAAATTATTTTAAGAAATCTATATCTCAGGAACTATGTGACATACATATGTCTATTAGCACTCAAACTAAAGCTAGTTTAATAGACTATAAACAGGTTTATGACCTTTACCTTCGTAGGAATAGTAGTTTTCATGATATTTGCTAAAATAAACTTATTTATAGTTGTTCGGACAATAAGTTTGATTTATGAAAAACTTCAGAAACAATTGGACGTACAGATGTCTGCCAGCACTCAAATTAAAGCTAGTTAAATTTACTACAAAATAGTTAATTATGTTCATCTTTGTAGAAGTAGTTGTTTTTATGATATTTTACAAAATATACTCACAAAATGTTAATTTCTAGTTGTTCGTATAAAATGTCAGATTTTTGAAAAAATATATCTCTAGATCCATAAGACGTACATATATCTGCCAACATTCAAAATAAAGAAAATTTAATTTATTATAAAGTAGTTTAAGACACTTATGTTCGTAGGGGTAGTAGTTTTTATGATATTCACATATGAATACAAATTTGGCAAATGAAAATTTGTCCGAACAACTATAAATCAATTTATTTTAGCGAATTTCATGTAAACTATTACTCCTACAAAGATAAACATCATAAACCACTTAATTACAGTACGTTCAATACAACGTTTTTATGAAATGTTGCTTTTTTAAAAAGCTATATCTCGAAAACTATATGATGTAAATAACTCTATTAGCGCTCATATTTTAGCAAATTTAGTCTTCTTTAAATGGCGTTCTTTTAGAGTTTCTTGTGTTGTTCCTAATTTTTAAGATATAGAACTTTTAAGATAATGAAAATTTAGTTTTTTTTATCGCTTTGAAACAGCCGCCATTTATTCCCCCTACCTTTACTTGGCAGACTCATTAATTTTGACTATTAATTATACATAGTTTTCATTAATGTAATCAAAAATCGGGGTGGGATTACTGCCTTTTTTCTTGTTGATGTTTGATGTTGATAACGTGATTCCAGGTAAGGCAGCGATCTAGGTGAATTCCCAGGTATCTTACTGTTTCACTGGCAGCATTCCATTTCACATTTTTACCTTTAAGGATTAGATCCGGTGGTTCGAAGAGTGAAAACGTCTGAGTTATATTTTTCAATGTTCAAGCTAATCATAGGATAGAAATATGTTACCAGATAGATGCATAGTTTAGTTTAAGTCACGTTATAACGAACTATAGGTAGGCACTGCAGAAAATCAGGTCAATTCTAAAATTATTTTGATCAGTTATCAAGCTGTATCAATATCGGTTCGCGGAGACGGTAAATGCTTAAGATTAAATGGGAATAGGATTTTAAGATCACCTGATATATGATATAATGTGACATTGGTATCAAGTGGAGGAACTAGTCCAGGAAGTGGGTATAGTTGTCCTTTCTGCCAACCCCTAGTGGCAAGATTCATATCTAGGGACCATCAAGAAATAAATAATAACTGGATTCGAAACCACAACGTTCCGAACCGAACGTCTTGGCCTGTATGGCTATCACGTCCCTGTGGTATGATGTAACTCTTAGATTAAAGAAAATATTCAAATAAGTAGTTATTTTTTTGTTGTTTGTTTTTTTACAAACAACTCGGCTGGGATTACCATTTAATTTCGAGAACTACTTAAGTTTTGATGGTTATAAATTTGGTTCTGATTACAAAAGGACATTTTTATGAAAATAGTTTCTACATTTACCTATATTTACACTAGCTAACATTCTCTCTTATTATAAATGATTTCATTAGAATTATATTAGAATTGGCATAATCATTCGGGAAAATAATGTTGTCACGCTACTGGTCTA
Source organism: Halyomorpha halys (assembly GCF_000696795.3). Taxonomy (NCBI): domain Eukaryota; kingdom Metazoa; phylum Arthropoda; class Insecta; order Hemiptera; family Pentatomidae; genus Halyomorpha; species Halyomorpha halys. Next base: position 116,231 of record NW_027114633.1, read on the forward strand.
TGCGCATGTTATTGTATGCATTGATTTTAAAATTTTTGTAAAAATATTTATCGTTTTTATTCTATCATATTTTTTTTTTCTTTTCACATATAACTTTTTTTATGTGATTTGTGAGCACAATCGGTAATAAAATTAGTTACTTCTAGTTCTAAAAGGTGTTTTAGACTCGATTGATATTCCCCTTTTTTTTCTCGGATGTTTTGAAAATTTCGGAGAGACATCATAGATATGGTAAATGAAGCTTTTTCCGGAAGTAAAGTCTTATCTTCTTGCAGTTCTTCATTCTACTAAACATTGGGATTACCATTGTAAAGAGGTATGTTTTAAGACAGGATTTTGTTGAAAATTAAATTTTAAAACGATTTTGTACTGGTGGTTTTTTCGATCCGTTGCGTCCAGAATCCTCGAATTAAAAAAACTTTAAAGTTTTTTTATACCATTTTAACGATTTTCGAACATTTTTATGAAATGTTGTTTTTTTAAAAAGCTATATCTCGAAAACTATTTGATGTAAATAACTCTATTAGGGCTCATATTTTAGCAAATTTACTCTTCTTTAAATGACGTTCTCTTAGGTTTTCTTGTGTTGTTCCTACTTTTTAAGATATAGAGCTTTTAAGATAATGAAAAATTATTTGTTTTTATCACTTTGAAACAGCCGCCATTTATTCCCCCTACCTATTCTTGACAGACTCATTAATTTTGACTATTAATTATACATAGTTTTCATTAAATTAATCAAAAATTGGGGTGAGATTACTGCCTTTTTTTCTCCTCTTGGCTCTTGTACTCCTTCCTTACAATCCATCTCGAAGGTTGAAACGGCAGTGGCCAAGAGACCTTTCCTTAATTAAAATCGGCAATTGGAAATCTGGCAATAGCCAGGTGCTCCACTCATGTAGAGTGATTGCTACTTTAGACCACTTACTCAGCTTCTTCTGGTTCATTACCAGTGGCGTGGTGAGAGAACTGTGCTCTAGATGAGCCCTGCCCTATCCCTCATATGTGGAGAATAGAGTGGGCTTAGGAATAGTCAGGTCGAAATTGTAAATATTGTATATAATTTATTTTACGTTGATTATGATCATTTTATTTATTTATTTTTCAGATTATCTTGTTAAGAGATTTTATTTTATTTACAGATATTTATATGATTTATAGATATTTATTTTATTATTTTTTTTGTTGTTGGTATGAAGGTGTTTAATTAGCAGTATTACTCATTGCCAAAGTTTTTGGTAGATCGTAATAATAATTATCAATACATAAAGTTATTAATAAAAACCATTTTGTTGGATACATTCTGATCGATAACTAAGTCATGGGGCTTACTTTCTTTTTGCGTAAGACTTATAATATGCCTAACCTAAAAAAGTAATCATCACTTAGTTTTAATGATCTTTGAGGTACTTCTTCTGGTTTAAGTCGACAAAAAGATGGAATTGTTAAGTTTTATCCCGTCTGACATTCAAGAAATTCCTTATTTTGTGTAATTGTTAGCCCTCGGGAAGCTGGGACGTTTTATATTGTTTCAAAGATGCCCCTGTTACGATTTTTCGTATTATAAAATTTTAAAAAGATTGTGACCAATTTTCTGTAGATTTGGTAAAATTAAAGAATAGTGGTACACCACATCTGTTGGGTATAATATGCATTTATAAATTATTAGTAACTTTCAGTCTCACTGATTTTATTTTGTTATGGATGTGCGCTGAAAATCATAAATGGAGATCGAAGATTTCTTCTCCTCAGATAGGTTATATTCTTGGTTTTATTTGTTTTGATGCTATTTATTTTTAAGTATAATTGCTGTTTCTTCTTTCCTTTTTGAAACGAGAAATAAAAATACCTTTTGATGTCCTATATAATTTATATGAGGTGGGAATTCCCAAACTAGTATAACGGCTTATAAGCTCCAATTATAAAATTGGTGCATATAATACTTAAATGAGGATACTTATGGAATAGATGGACAACCATAAACGCTGTGTTGTCGGTTATAAGAAATATTGTGCCATTTCCCATTATTACTGTTTCAATAACATGCATTGCTATTTTCTAAAGGCGTCATTCGTGATTTAGTGGTAACGTACTATGTGTCCGATTGTTTTTGGTTGTAACCCGACACCATAAACTATCCCTGGTGGAAGCACAGCAAATAGCCAGCTGTTAATAATCAAAGAAGTATTAATAAATAATAGGATAGGTTTATAATTATAGAAATTAAAAATCAAACGTTTATTACTGATTTAATTAGATTACCATTCTCGACTTCAGTTTATTAGGATTATACAAGAGAATAACAAACCCCCTACGGTTCCTTATCGTACATATGTTTTTGATTTATTATAGTTTATATGTAAGACACTTTAAAATAGATTTACGATTGGTGATAAAGTACGTTTAAGTTTAATGTTTAAGAGAAACCAGTATTTTACACCCGATATAAATCATGCAATAGTGCAAGGATTTTAATAGATATAATATATATTATTTTTGTTGAGTATGAATCTCATTATCTCTTGAAATGATGTTGCTCTCTTTCTGGTAATAATTCTTTTATATTATTAAAAAGTTAACAATTTTTCTCCCTTCCGGTAATAATTCTTGTATGTTATTAAAAAAGTAGTAATCTTTAGGGACGATATATTGACAGCTCTTGTCACTTTAGTAAAGTTTAAAGGTGGTTTGTTATTTTTTTTTTAATTTATTTAATAAAATGGGATAACTAATCTGTTACTGATTTGAAAAAATATATAAATTTGTTCTTATAAAAAAAAATTACTTTCTGAACATATACTAATGATCAGAATAAACTCACTATGTTTAAATTTGAGTTGTGCTTAGGTTTATAATTATTGCACATGCATACTTGTAAAAATTAGTAATTTCTAAGATAACGAATGTATATTATCTAATTTCAAAGCATGTTTTATGTCAATAAAAAAAAAAGAAATATAACTAGTAATATTTTTTTTTTTTGTGTTTTTTTCCCCGTTGAATGCCATTGCAGTTCATATTCATGAGAACGAGCGTTTAAATAGTTCTATAGCCTCAGTTCTACTATTATACTCGTAGCGCATAAGTTGATTTTATGGGTGTTCGAACGGATTCAAATATGGAACTATTGCACAAAGCAAGTCTTAAGTTGCAAATAGCACATATCCTAGAATGATATTGTTGCGTGAAAATTAAACTGCTCCCTCCTCTAAGTGAGAGCGGCCAGATACGTGGTTCCAACTTAATTACCGCTGAACAGACTTAACTACAATTCTTCAATACTGCCGAAGTCAAAGAATCCGGGTATGTTGTAAACCTTGGTGAGTAAATTTACTCTACGTTACCCAATAACGTAGAACCGTAACTTGAACTAAACGCTACCAATAAGTGTTTTGGTTTCTTTAGTAAATTTGACTCACTAAAACGGTAAATATTAAGGGGCACTTCATTAATATTACTTGGGGCAAAAATTTCAAAAAATAAATAACCAAAGGCATTTGAGTCGACTGAAAATTTAAGGGTATAATTCTATAACCATAAACCTATTAAGTGATAAACTGCTATGAATCAAGGGACTGGAATTATGTTGACAGTTCCCTTTAAATTTTTTTGGGGGGAATTTCCAGGGATGCTATTTTGGGAGTTATTTTTGGGCTGGAATTACCCATGAGACCTCAGTCTTCATGATTCTTATACAAGAGAAACATGTGCCAATACTTCGTTTTTAGGCATGCCTACTTTATTTATTATTGGAATAGATAATTTTTTATCAATAATCGTAGGTTCCTGATTACACACTTTATATTTACACCAAACCTGTGTGCTCCAATCTCCTTCCTATCTTGAGAAGTTAGTTGTCGAAAAAATACCAGGGCTTTTCTCTTTTTGTTTACTCATTTTTAACTTATGCACACAATGTAGGTTATTCATAAATTCATGCAACGATTTCCTAAACGTTTTAGATTGAGATAATTAATTTCTTGCTCTCTTTTGGGGTCTGATATAAATTTCAAATAAGTTAACAATTCAGAAATTATTTTTA
>NW_027114633.1:120692-196803 GCF_000696795.3 Halyomorpha halys
CTATGTTGATTTCAATGAAAAAAAAGTTTTATAATTTGAAAATGTCAGAAACATCGAAAGGAAACTTTAGTTTTCATTGTAATTTTTTTTTCCATCTGGCCTGATATAAAAAGTTTTGGCAGGGCCTACCATTTAGCCCCCAGAACAAGAAGAGCTGTCAATGCAGACAATGAAGGCACATATGCTGATGAATAAAGATGAGTCAGGCCGGCTATGTCCTGCCTAAGCCAGTGCCCACTATGGCAGTAACAGCTTTCGATAGTTGTTGTTTGCCCTACTTCTTCTTGCCTCTTCTGGGAATGGTTATGGCTTATGGCCTCTCGTTATATCATGGATTATCAATAAAAGCAATAGTAGCGATATTTTATCTTTCCTTTCTTGAGGACCAACATCATCTGCGCTTTATAGCTTCAGCAACTCTGAACTTTCTGAGTTATTTCGCTCTTTATTTGCTCTTTGTTTTCAAATCATATTTGTTCGTCATGAGTCAAGTATCTTTTTATGGGATATCTTGAAATATACTTCGTTTATTTCAGATTTTATTGATATTTACTTGAATCCTGAGTTTACAATGCACATTGACTACCACAATGGCTGTTTGGTCGGACTACTAAAATAAAATCTCAGTGTCATTAAATAAATATTGACTGGATAGATTCATTTTCATAAAGCCATCATTAGTTATTATCGTGAATGTCTAGGATTATTTTTCGTTCGAGTTGTTACAGACGTTGTGTGAGTAACAGCCGAAGACCCAACTGGCTTTAATACAGGACGTTATTATTAATTAATATACAATCATAATTGTATATTTTAATTATAACATACAAGTGATACTGGGCTGTTCATTGTGTATTATAATCATTGATGTAAAAAATTAAAATTAATCGCTCTTTATTCATTTGTTGGAAAAAAAAAATAAACAATATATATTTCACTTTCTTTTCCATAATAACCTAATAGTTACTAATTATACGATATCCTCAATTTCAAAATCACTCACAAAAAGCACTCCAGACAGAATACAAGAGTCAAACAAGCTATCCATACAATTATACCTTGTGTTCTCAGGCACGCAAAAATATTCAGATGTCCTTTGACTAACTACAAGGCTAGTTAAGTAGTCTTTAAATCTGGAGATTGCTATTAATTGATCTGATACAGTGTGATGTCAGCTGACAGTAGGCCATATCAGATGCCAAATGGTCACGCCAACTGACTAAGTATCATGTATAATATCAGCTAATAGAATGTATATGTCTAAATAAGCAAAGTCTTCCAATAAATCCAGTGTAATCTCATCCAAATTTTTGAGTTATACAGTTTTATAACTATATACATATATTTAAACTTGTAAATATTAACAGTGATTGTACATTTTGTTTATTATTTTTAGCTTACTAGTATTTGATTCTTTTTCATTTTTTTTTCCTATTTCATTAGAAGTTAGTGATGATTTATAATATGATATATAGTTTTATTTTATTTGTTCTATTTTTATTTCATATGTTCCGTTATATAATTATTGTTTATTTGTTATCTTATCAAATTCATAATTATAATTTTACTTATGATGGTTTATAATTTCATTTTTATTTTGAAAATTTTGTATTTTATTAAGGCTCTAAAGCACAACTCTGACACCCGTAATATTATTCTAAAGAGATCAGATCAAGTACAAATAAAGATTATTATTACTATTATTATTGTACAGTGAAAAATACATAGTTTCTTAGGGAAAATAACTCTAATTTTTGCCATAAATGAACATTCAAATTGAAAACATCAAACAATCATAATATTTCCACCCAAGGGAAGCAATGTTTTAATAATAAGAAATGTTGCTAATTGATCCATAACATTTGATAATAATAATAATAAACAAACACAGAAAGATTAACAATTATATTATTTTAACTGTACATGAATCGGAGAAACTTTTTATACAATTCAGTTTGAGCTGTCACCGACATAAACCTGAGATGTGAAGCAATACAAAACAGAATATTCCCTAACAAGAATCAAATTAGTAAATATTGGCCAGAATATTTTTTTAAGTTATTAAATCATAATTAAAAAATGCGAAATTATCAACCAAGAGGAATTTCAACAGAAAACAATCCACTGAAGAAACTGTAGGTAGAGTAGTTTAAAATTCGCCAATCAAATTATCGAATGGTGGAGACCCATCTGCTTGAAGCTGGCTGTAATGCCGCCGTTAGACAGCCCAAGCACGTAGTCCCTATTCAAGGCAGTAGGGCGAATACTTAATAATGGTTATAGATTTCTGCAAGCGGGCAGCTGAATATTGATAAGCTTTTTTCTGTTATGAACGGGTCGCTTATCCCAATACACACTATGGCCAATCAGTCTGACTTCAACCCCTTTTCATCGGGACCTAATATCTTTCAATTTGTTGATGGATCAAAATGTCTTCGAGGAGTTACTTAAATTAGGATCAACTAAGCTTTAAAAAGGTCGCATCAATAATTATTAAATACATATATCAAAACTTAAATAAAAATTATTTTTAAAAAAGGCAAATGTTATTATTTGAATTTTTTATTTATTTAATGTGATTTACAACTGTATAATAATAAATACAATAAGTAAATATGTTTAATGTTTCATTTACACTTGAATCTTGGGAGGGAACCACTGGTGGTACTTCAAGCATTAATTTAAATTAGAAGGTCCGTGGCCATCTTCTTTTCAGACGCCTCGGAGGATTATCAGGAATTGTTTAGGATGAGAGATTAAGAATTAATGGGTTGGGATAGGTAAGGAGTTTGAAATGAAAAGACGCGTATCTGTTTTGGGTCAAATCTGCAACGAATGGGCTGTGAAGGTCTTTGTGGATGAGTTTATTTCTAACGTAATTAGGAGCACCAAGGATTTTGGATTGTAAGGATTGGATGCGGAAGGAATTTGATGGTTTGGTAAAGCTCCAAAGCTCAATTCCATTTATCCAAATGAGCCTGATTATCGTAGTGTATAATAATTTTTGTAATGAATAGGCAGTTTAGAGCGTTTGTCAAGAAGGTGTTGTATCAATCGGAATCTACGAGCAGTTTCTTGTCGTTTCAGTCTTGTATGTGGATTCCAAGTAAGTCACTTATTAAGATGGAGTCATAAGTATCGAATCTGTTCAACAGGTGTTATTATTTGAAATTAAATGAAAATCTTTATTTATTCTTGGATACTTAGTCCCCAAAGAATAACAATACGCAACGATTTTAACAACTTTTGTCTGGCAACATTAACTGATTTTAAATGTAAATATATATGTATAAAAAATACCACAAGTAAATCAATACAATAATAAATATAATTTCACACATTTTAAATTATCATGAAATAAAGAAATAGTATATCTTGTCAAAACGAATTTTATTATATCAATGATACTAGATTTCTTCCGTGTCAGTATTCATGCAATCGTATTAGGTCAATTTTTAAATCAATAATTTAATTAATAAATAAATAAATGCATTATTCAGTTATAACTAACAGCTTTTAGATAAGGCCTTTAGTTTCTCAAATGGCAGAAAATATTCATTTAACACTTCATCAGTTCCAGCGTCACAGTTGTTATATAAGTTTTTTTTTATATTGTATCATATTTTTGATTTTTAGTTATCAAAAATATTGAACGAGATGTATTATTTATTTAAGAAATTAAATAAATATATAATTTCAAAAAAAGTAGCAATACATAAATATTTAAATTAAACATAATACTTTGACTACAAAAAATTGAAATTGATCCAGGACATATTAACCAATGGTGTACATAATAAATCACTTACTTGTTCAAATTTTAGGGATTTTAAATATAGAAGATGACCCATAATTTTCACACCTTACAATTCGATTGTTGTGAATATTTATAATTTTTAATGCAACACCTATTAAAAAAAATATTCAAATATATAACCAAAATTGAAGAACATATCAGGAGGTGTTTACTGGACAGGTTTAGAACAGTAACTGATAATATCCTAGGAGTAGGTTTATAATATTGAAATTTTAAACATTTTCATATAAGAAATGATAGAATGATATTTATGGCATTATTACAGAAACATTTAATGAAATTTTAAAATGTATAATATTGTTCAGAATAAATCTGTAAATTGTTGACAACTCAAAAGATGAGACTAGAGATACATTTTTATATGAATAAAAAACAATATAATGTTTTATACTAAATTCTAAATCAACACCATTTGTCTTTAATTGCCAGGTGTTTATATAATCACCAATAGACCATGGAATACACTCAGAAAAAAACTGCACACATATCATACATAAGAAGTACAGAAATCGATAAAATGATAAACGTTGTTTATAAATCTTGTAATTTACCTTCACTAAATTAATTAATTAATGTATCCAGGAGTCATGGAATAGTTAATTGGTAACGATTTGGCAACCTCCGCATTTTCCGTTGTTGTTTATTTCGATTTTAATAAGAATCAGAAGCGAAACAGAGAGACCTCGTGTTTTAATATCCACGACATTCAAGCTGGATTGTATCTTGTGTGTACGTCACTGTGTATGGCTGTCGTACATTTAATAGAGACAACAGCTATTAAAGCCCCACAAAAATGTTAAGAGTATGGTTATACTATCATAGCCAAACAATATACAAAATTTAATACTTCATATTGTTAGTTTAATCTTTATCCGTATAATTATTTAATCTTTCAAAGATAACAATTATCCTGTCCAACTAATGGACTATTGAAGATGAATGGCGCGAATTAATCACTGTCTAATAAAAATAAATAGGGAGGAATAGCGAGACATTTGGTAATGTGGCAGGAATTCAGGTATTTGGAACAAGTCTAGTTTAATTTGGTTTTCTCAGCACCGTTCATCAGCTTCTTCTCTGGCAACTAACTTGTAAGAATTAGGAGAAGAGTGTAATAGTACAGAGCTTAAGTGCTTAAATCCTCTCCTATCCCTTCTTAGCAACTGAGTTAAATTAAACTGCCTATTGTGAAGTCGTTAAGTGCGTACGACATGCTACATTCTCTGGCAGCTATTGTTCTGTCCGCGCCTCTCTCATTCCTCTAATTCGAATCAGTCTTATTCTAGCCTTAAGGAATGTTCCAATTTACAAGAATGAACCCAGTTAAAGATTCGATTACTTTAATAATTTTACCAACCTTCTGAATGTAAATATACAACATAAATTATTAATTATTAGGAAAATTCACTATAACAAATATAATTAGCTTATTACAGGTAGATCCCAAAATCTCGGGCCTCCCAAATTGCAATTTGTAAATGTTTCGTCAGTTCGGATATCACCATATAATCGAATAATGAAGCAGATACTGAGCATCTCATTTAAACAGATGGACCATTATTGTTCGTTGATGAACTTTTGTTGTTCGATTTATAAAATTTTTTCCACATTAAACCTTTTCTGTTTTCAGCCACTCTTACTAATACTAATGGTCATTTAGAATGTCAGTCCCTTTTGGTTTAACATACCTACCGATTAATTTACATTTGTTCTTAACGATTGCAAAAGGATAATAGATGCATTATATTTGAAATATAAGACTTTCCAATTAGCAAATTATCGGTATATCTATTTATATAAAAAGTTCCTGCAGCCCATTAAGGTTTATTTTTTCAAATAATCTTTATCAGATTCTAAAAACTTAAAATATTATTATTCTGAAATACTAAGTAAAATCAATATGTAGTAATTTGGATATTGTTCATTAATAAATACATTAATGAGTATAATCATACAAAATATGAATAAATTAAAAAAGGAAAATTTCAGTAATGATTTAAATGTTTGTTCGATTTGTTAAATTTAACACATATATGTTTTAAATTACATAATTTTAGAAATAAAAACTTAAATTCATAAATTAAAGTATATAAAAGTAAGATGAAACACATTAAGCACTTGAAGTTTTTGTTTACAATGTCCTAACCAAGTGAGGATAGGTTTTTGATAAGTCTGGGAAATCTTATTTTGTGTAAATAAGAAATCTTATAAAATAAAAGTGATTAAATGAGAATATAAATATTTGTAAATAGGCAACCATTTTTTAAAAATTATCAAAGAAAAATATTATGATATTAATTGATTAATATGTTTGCTTTTAAGGATAATTGACATGGACTTAGTAGCCTGTGATTGGAAAAAAAAATTATAACTTGGACGAATAATTGCAGGTTACGGTAGTAAACGTATATTGTTATGTAATGAGTAAAATGTGAGTAAAAAATATGAATATTTTTGGTTCCCATTGAGAAAACGTACAAAAGAGATTTGTGTTTTAATGTTTTTTTTCGTTCAAATTCGATTTTAACATCTTTATTTATGATTACATACTTTTCGTGTGAATAAATTCATCACATAATTCGGATTAAATTTGATCAATTTAACATTGGAATAAACAAGGTAAGATAGAGAAGGGAGTATAATCGGATGACAGGGAAGCGGTCAACAAGTGTCAGCAAAGGTTGATTTGAAAGTCAAACGAAGCAACAGTTAAGTAGACTCTCATTAGAGCAGGTATCTAACCCTGCGTTCCACGCGAGCTGTTCTCGCTAAACCTCAATTCCAGGCTCTTGGCCAGAAAATATCATGTTTAAAAACCAGAATGTATTTTTTATTAAACTTAATAATATAGATCACTGTATACTATTCATACTATTGTCTTATTTCTTGGTACAAAGTAGTAAAGTAGAATGTAATAAAAAAAAAAAAAGCAATAAAATAACAAAAAAAAGTCCTACTTTTGACTCTTTCATATGTTCAGTTTTCCAGTATAGAACGCCTCTGTTGAGGATCAGAGACCGATTCGTTTGTGTCAACAAATAGATTCGATTTAGGCCATATAGAAAATTTTTACACTGAAAAATGATCTTAAATATTTTTTTGTTCGAACCTATTTAAAAAAGAGCCCTTCAAATATTCCCATAATTAAAACTCAGGGTGTAAACAATATCGGTGCCATCATTATCATCGAGAAAAATATTGTTTAGTTGTATTTTTATCTAATATATTCCAAAAATCTAAAATATTGGAAACATTTTTTTTTAATATTTATTTATTGCTATTTACAACTGTAAATTATAATAAATTTAGTATATCTAATCTAAGTTAAATTGGAGTGTTACAGGCGTGTAGAGAAACTACCCATTAGTAGCACTCTAATGACATTTTCCATTAGCTGGTCTCGTGGCCATCTTCTTTTCAGGCGCCTCGGAGGATTATCAGGAATGAAAGGGGATGCAAGATTAGAAACTAGGGGGTTTGTAGTCGGAAAAATTAAACTTTACATTATTCAGTCAATTGGCATTGAAACATTCGTTTGAGTGAAGTAAATAAAAATTGTTGAATCATAGTATTTTTTTTAATAATTTATTTATTGTCATTTACAACTGTATAAAAATATATACATCTAAATTTTCTGTAGGTGACATAATGACATGAAACAAAACATGTGGAGAATCTACCCATTGATAGAACTATTAACATTTCTAGAGGAGAAAATCTCGGTGCCATCTTCTTTTCAGACGCCTAGGAGGATTATTATGTAATGAAAGAGAAGCCAGGTTAGAAACAAGTGGATTTGGGTGGTTGGAAAGTTTGTCATGGAAGGATTGGTATCTGGTTCTGGCCGAATCGGCAACGTATAAAACATTGAGATTCTGATGGATGACTTGATTCGTGACAAAAAGAGGAGGATAAAGAATTTTACGAAGGATTTTGGACTGTAAGGATTGGATTCGGGAGGAATTTGATGGTTTAGTGGAGCCCCAAAGATCAACTCCGTATGTCCAGATAAGCCTTATAATAGTCAGCTACATCAGTCTTTTCTAGTAGTAAATTTAAAAATGTATGTTGCAGTGTAAAACTTTAAGCGAATCAAGACTCCTTGAATACTCTTCTAAAATACTCTTTTAGGACTAATCAGTAAAAGAAATTTGTTGGAGGAATCAACATTTTTATAATCTTTATTTAGCTTCCTCTCAAATCCTTTATGAACGTCAACTATGATAAAATTAATTTTAACACCATAATTAAATCCGTACTCCTGAGCAACAAATTGTTAGTTAACTGCATATTTTTTTTAATTAATACCGTATATATAAACCCTGGATTTGTATGTAAACAGTAAGGTATAAAATTAACCATCGCTGGATTGGGATGAAGAAAACTGTTAATAAGCATGTATCAAAACTGAATTTAATCTTCGTATTTTGACTCTAGCATTCTTAAATGCACGTTTCGCTGTGTGACCTGGCCTTTGTTTGAAATGGTTAAGTGAAAGTTCTACAACTTATTGGTTATATTTTAACTAATAAAAACTTTTTTCTTTTTTTAATATATTGCCAAACTTTCTCTACCTAAGATTGGAAGGTTTAATGACTTTGCTACATTACAAACTGGATCTTCAATTTTTTTTTCCTAGAATAGTGTTTTCCTGCCCATTCTCTCCATTTTTTGAACATTGGCAGTGACGTAGATTTAATCGGATTGAAATAAAGAAATTATTATCGTAATTTAAACATTACCTTATTTCGTTCCTTTTCTTTAAATATTTTGGAAACTATAAAATATTTATATGTTTTATTTACATTTCACTATGAAATAACTGTTATTTGAAGAAATGTATTTGCATCTGTTTAAAATGTTGTCTTTGGCTACGTAGTATGTTGTTTACTTACATTATTGTGTGTTTGATGGGTTATATAGGTGTATAGTTCAATTTATAGGTTTGGTCTCAACAAAAGAAAACTTTATCTGTTAAAATTTTTTTTTTCGATTGTTAACGGGAATAAATCAAAATTTGGCAAATCATTTGCTATAAACTAATATATCCTTTGTGCTTGTATTAACAACAGACCTTTGTAAGCATGCAATGGCTCCACAGAAAGGACTTTTTCAGATGAATGGCTCCCGATGAGATTGGTGTACATCTTGGGTTCGGGCCAGGTTCGAGTCTCCTGGGAGCCCTAGCTGGAGGGATTTATGAATTCAGCTCTGGTCTTTGGTTTGCTTACTTGCCAAATTAGAATACACTATACATTTAAAGACAAATTTGGCAACAATACTATGGCGTATGTTTTGGCAAATGGTTTAAGAATAGGATTCACAGGTGGTAAGAGTTCTATCCAGAAGTAAAGTGAACGATTTTTGTCTTCAAGTATTTAATTCTAAAATTCATACTTTTTAGCTTCCGACCAGCATTACTATCGATATTATTGGTAAAGTATATAGAGACCTTTCGGTTTTACGGAATAATAAACTCTATATATCTGTTTTTGCGTTTTCAATATTGATTTTATGAGGATCGATGTTATGTATTATAGGAGGCTCTGGAAAACAAAAACCTCCTTAGTTACATGTGGTCCATTATTATTGTTTTTTGTGTCTGTCAATCAATAAACAATATATATTGTTTATAAATCAAAGTCAATCAATTTAAAGTTTGGTCATAAAAAATAATCACTTTCTTGTAGAACTTGCATGAAAATAAAGACCAATATTGGGAAAAATTACAGGATTCGAATCTAGCATTTGACGGCTTCCTTTACTTCATTATCCAAGGTGTAATAATTACCTTGGAGTCTCTCTTGAGAAAAAGAAAGAAATGAAAATCTTATGGTACAAAATTAGGGGATTAATTAGGGAGGGAGTGGAAGCAGCTCAAACTTTAAGTTTTGTGGAACCTTTGCTGTTGCGTGCGAGATGTGTGGGCGAGCGTTTTCATGTTGTAAGATTATTTGCGTTATGCTGCTGCCTCTAATACGACACACTTGGCATTGGAAGTGTCTCTGAATCAAATCGTCGTCGAGTTTGCCATGTTCATCCTCTGTGCTTTTTGAATAATTATTGTTTTTTCAAGATTGCAAGCATAATATTTTATTAATTCTTGACCAACATTAGGCTTACGAACAGTATCATCACTAAACGGCGATGAATCTCAATTAGTCACAACTTTTCAGCAATTAAAAATTCGATTACAGCACGCTCTTTCACACCATTTGAACACGTCAGAATAATTCTGCTTCTTAAAACAAAATAGATGACTGCGCTTACATTAAACCTTTACATGTTTATAAAGGGAAAAATTTTCTTTCACTTGACACCTAATGCGATGCTGCAGGTCATTTCGTTCGATCACTACTTATTATACGCAAGTTTATGTGTGTGCTGAATGTAAATTTTAATAATCTGTAATATCATTTTTTTTTCCGAACTGTTGTAAGAATAAAAGGTGATAATTTTCTGCGAACAATATTATTGAAATAGTTCTCTAAAATAGTTGATATTGAATAATATAAAATGGATAAAAATAAATTATGCAAGAATTAAATTCATAACTATAGGAAAGACGATTTGACACACCCACCTAAAACAAACTGGCACCTCGGAATCAGCCAGAAGCCTCCGATCTCATTTTACGGCTTTGTTATATTTTTGTAAACTGTTGTATTCCAGGCAACAAAAAAGTTGATAATCGTTTTTCACATCTCAAGAAACCCTTAAATAGCAAAATAAAACTGAAATAAGTCAATCTAAATATTACAGACATGTACCTATAATTTTGTTACTCTAAAATCGAACATATCTCATTGTTATTAGTAATAGGCAGTGGGTGATTTATTACAAAAATCATATTTTATTTTCACTTACTACCAGATATGTATTAAGAGGTTCGTTATCCTGAATAATAAAGAAATTTCCCTTTTGAAATGTACAAGGATGATTTTTCATCTGGAGGTGGCAAGTTAAATTTGTATAATGGGTGTAACAGTTATTATATTTTTATTTTAAAGCTTCTAAAAAAAAATAATACTATTAAAATGTTCTTAATTCTTGTTATATTAATATAGTTCTATATGATGAAGATCACTATATGTCTGAAATTAAATGCTTAACAGAACTATCCCCTGAGAAGGCAAACCTCCTCGGTTCCAATCGAGGAAATGGAGTTTACAGTTAGTGGGAGATGTAGCTGCTTTGTCACCTGTTGAGTGAGCCCTCTTCGCCCCCCCTCTTCTTCCTGTCACCCGCTTTGTCTTACTTGTGCTGCTTTTTTTCATACACTGAAAGATTTTAAGTTGCAACGGAAAATAAACCTTATATTCATCAAATTTATTTATTAAATAAAAACACATAAATATTTTTATCTGAGTAATACAGAATCTTTTTAATCCTCAAAAAATACAATAGAAATAATGTATTTTTTTTTTTCATTTAAATGAAATGATGAGGACAACATTTTTAATAAAACAAACGTTGGGCCACTGAAACAGAAGTCATTGATTTTATTTACTGACAAAGAAAATTTTTATTTTTTTTTAGTTTAAAATATAAAGTAAAACAATGCATTGAAACTGTACCTACTAAAAAGAATTCCAGTTCGTGTGATGAAGTAAACAGTCGTTTGAAGAAAGACACATGTTAAAATTCTGTGAAAAAAAATAGCTTTTGGCTGTCATCCTTATTACAGTACCATATATACCTTAAATTAAATTAAAAAAAAAAGAACAACCATGGTAACACAAAAAAGTTTCTTAGACTAATAAAACTGGAAAATCAACCCTGTGCATGCACCCTCCAATCCGATGATTGTAAAATTCTAGTTGAATGAAACCTTTTATTTAAGTGCTTTTAGAAACTACTACAATTACCTTAAACTATTTTTCAACTATTTACCCATGAAAGTACTATGCACAGGTTGACGACCAGTTTGATTATGGTCAAACTATTATCTTCTAATACTATATAAGTTAGATATAAATATTTCTAAAAATCTTTAACTTTATAACAAAATATTAAACTTCGGTATTCTTCCAATTTACTGAAATTTCTTTTCAATCTGGAAAAATATTTTTTTCATTTTAGATTTTGCTAATTAAATTTGATTATACTTTATATTTATCTGTTTTTATTGTTTCTAACAATAAGTTCTCAACTCACTGAGCTACTCCGCTCCTGATATAACTTTTATATAAATAATTAGAGTCATATTACATAGAGTTAGATTGAGGGTAAGGAGCTGTTTTCCTTACTTCTTAACCTAGGTTCAAAACCGGACGTTTTATGTTCTGTTTTGTAGCCATAAGTCCAATAGAGAACCCTATAGATTCTCTAAATTCTGAATCCTCCTGGTCTTTAATAAGTTACAGTAGTAGAAATATTTATTTATTTTTTAAAGAGTATTATAAAACAGCAGAAACATATATTAAAATATATATTTAAGAGAAGAAAGGATATCTTATTCAGTAAGAATTTTTGTGTAGACGTCTTGTCTGGAGCAAAGATGTCAAATTTTAATGACTTCTAAAAAATTAATTCAACAAAAATGGTTTAACAGAAAACGTTAGATCTTGTAGAAACTATTAAATTTAAGATTTTAGTGGAAATATTTTTTCAATCATCACTGAATAACATCGAATCCATAACTTCTAGTAGAATAAATGGTCCGCTAAATTTTATTTCTTAAATTTAATGGAATTCTCATTGCTTTAAGATAATAAGCCCTGTGTAACGTTTTCTTTTTTTGTACACTTTTCACTTACCTAAAAATGTTAAAATAAATCATGATTGTATATTATTTGGGATAGGAGAACATTAAAATAAATGAGCTTTGATCATGACGTTTGGCATTGATGGTTTTCTTAAAAACGGTAGATAAACAGTAGAATTTAAAAGGTTAAGAGCAAAACCATTGTTCATGGTATATTAATTAATTCTTTTTTTAACAGAAAAAATATATAGAATGAAAATATATATATATATATATATATTCAATTGAATACAAATTTTGACAGTTCTTAAATGACGAGTACAATCATTTCTTCGTTTTTCATACACCCTTCCGGAATTTTAATTTTTTATATTAATAGTTGTAAGTACAAATTTCCTCTAAAAAATTCCACTTTTAAATATAATTGGAATCTTCCATTTTTATGAGTGATATTGGGACTAAACAGTCTTTTATAAGCTAAACTCAAATTAGCTTATTTTTTTATCAAAGGCAATTTAATTTACTTCGTTCATTCGTCTCGATTGTTCTCGTAAAATGAATATTTTTGATGATATTTCTCGTCAGGATAAGAGAAAAGGAGGATAAGAGGAAACTTAAGAAATTTAAGGATTTCTTTAGAGAATTGTGAATTTATGAAGAACTGAATCTTAGAAAATAATGGTCTGGCAAAACTAATTTTGGTCTTAAATATAAGCTAATTTTAATTTAAAATGATAGCGATTGTAAAACCACGTATTTTTATTGAGTTATTGAGTAACAACGCTGAGTTTGAGTTTGATTTGTGCATTTATACAGAACATTTTTGTTTTTTATTTTCTCGACTATAAAATATGTTACCCGTTGCAGAATAATTTTAAAGCCCATTTTGTCAAAAGGGGAAGAAAGTGATGAAAGACATAAAATGAAGAAACATGAGAGTAGTATATAAAAAATGTTGAAAATAAGGGTAAGGTAGAAAGGCTGTATTCAGTTCGACACATGTCGGATTGCCCTAATAACTAGAGAGCTGGTTGGGGCTTAGGCTTCGAGAAAAATAAAAAAAAGAGAAGTAAAAAAAAAAAAAAATAACGCGGGAAGGCTTTCCTGAATATTTGATGGCTGGGAGGAATGGCCGGCGGTTGGTGGGATTAGCCTGCCCTAACAGAGCGTTCTCCCTGAGAACATTATTAAACACTGCATACTCTCCCGTAGCTGCTATATGAAACGATACGGGTCAATCGATACCCATCTACTGGTTAGAGGCGATGTCCACTGCATCGGGCTCTCCGCTCTGATATCTCTTGTGTCGGCTGCAATAACGTCAAGTGATCTCCGATATTGATATTGCTGCTTTGAACTGAAAGCTATAACACGTATTACAGGTATCAATGTGGAGCATAAAGAAAAAAAACAAAGAAATAATTCCAATATACTTCGATATAATATAAGAAATAATTCGATACATAAATATTGATGCAGTAAAACGAAGATAAAAAAAAAATTATAAAAGGACGATGAGTAGAATCAAAATAACTCAAGTAGCAATCGAACTATTTCTTGTGAGCTAACATTTTACCGAGGCTTTATCAGGGTTTAAAAAAAACAAACGATCTAAAATAATGTAAGGAAGTATGAGACTAGACAATATGAAATAAAAATAAACTAAGGTGTGGCAAAATATTATTTAAAAATTAACAGAGATAATGAAACAAAATAAAAATACGATGCACAGTGAAGAGTATAAATAAAAAAGAATTACAAAAAGGTATTGGACATTTTATGAAAAAGGAAATAATAACAAATAAAAAAGAAATATAAAAACTATAGTACACACTAAAAGACGGAAAATAAAATAAAGGTCAAGAAAAAAAGAAAACAATTAACAAAACAGGACGCCCACCTTTCTGAGTTGAGAAAAGCACAAGAAGTGGAGCAATTGCTGGTTAACAGATATGGACATTTGAAAGCAAATAGATATATGATAATGTTAAAGTAAAGATAGGAAATTTAAGAAAATGTTAAATATAGGCCAATAAAAATATATACAGACAAAATAAAAAATGCAATAAAATTAATAGAACGGATACAATTAATATAATGTAGTGAAAAATAGAAAATTTATATGATAAAAATATTTACTATAAAGTTATAAATGTAAGGATATGGTTAATGTATTACATACAAATAAAATTCATGTACATATATGTGATTATAATATATAAAAGATGGATATCAAAGTTTATATTATACAAACTTAAATATAAATTAATAAGTGCTAGAATAAGCGGAAAATATAAGATACATACAAAATAAAAAGAATCTCGGTAAAAGAAAGACATTTAAAATTTAAAATAATTTCTGACAATATACTAAAATTGTTACAATTAATAGTTATATTACTATTTAAGTCCTTTTGATCGCAGCCAGACCATCTTCCTATATATACGAGAATAAGTCAACTATTATCCGCAATAAAGTTATAAAATTTTATTGTAATAAAATAGGAGACATACAAGTACATCATTTTTCAACATAGTCTCCTTGCTTTTCAACGCACTTGATCCATCGTTGTACTCATAAAAGACGGTTTTCGATTGAGCTGCGAGCCAGGAATGCACCGCTTCTTTTATTGCTTCGTCCGTGACGAATTTGCATACGATGTGCCACTTAGTCAACAGTTAATCGTCTGTACAAGAGTATCATTTCACCTGAACGCTTCATATTTTCCTCATTTGTGGTGGTAAACGGTCGTCCGGCTACTTCATCGTGCGAAACACTTGTGCGACTATTTTTGATTTTTTCAATCCATTTTTAGACACACCGTTGTAGCAAAACACTGTTCCCGTGCTGTACCGAAAGTATTCCATGAATTCTGGCCCCTGATTCGTCTTCCCACCACAAAAAATGGATCACAGAACGTTTCTCTTCTTTGGAATAGAAAGCGGAGCAGCCATGAACACGAGCAGGACAGTGATAACGAAACTAACCTAGCTTGAAACTTGCATAGGCACAACAACAAATAAACAAAGCATGGGTCATTAACGCAAAACGAAGTGCTACTAAAATAATCAAACATATAACTAAATTGCGGATAAATATTGAGTTACCCTCGTATTAAACACGGTCAATCAATGATATCAATAAAAAAATTCAATTTTCTGGCAATTTCAATGTATGTATTTTTTTTCTATGTGTGACTATATTTATTGTGCAATGAATCTTTAAATGAATCCTGTGGAATTATTTGAATCATGGACATATTATTTTTTCACTAATCGTTTTATTCTAAAAGCTAATCAAGAGGCACAGTTATCCAGAATAGCAGATTTGGCAAAACAATTAAAAACTGAACTTTTATTATAATCTTGTCATATTCAAAATTAATCTATAAGATTTGTGAAAAGTTAATGCAAAATTATTTTTATTTTTGTAAGATTCCTTTGATTTTTTTCAAATATATTTATTTTAATAATACATATATTTATTTCTTTTTAGAAATAGGAGATACTTTTGGTCTTATTCTTAATTTATTGATGCACGGATCAAAATTCACCACCATAATTTGATAGACGATTCTGTTTGTTGAAATTCTATTGTATTATCTCGAAATTAAGGGCTGATATTAGCTTTAACTTGGATATCATACACAGTATTAGCTATGCTGTACGATTAATGTAAACATAGAAATAAAATAAATAATAAATGAATAATCGACAATAATATTCCATATTTTACAGCCTAGAACGTTCTTATACTACTTTCAGTTGATATTGAGATATACATGACAAAAGCAGATTCGGGAAATATTATTTTTTATTCTATGAATTGCATGGTTATATTTAATAAATATATTAAGAGATGAATTTTTTTTATCTTTCATTTAATGTAAACAATTTCACCATTTTTTCATATTATGGTCACTTATTACTCAACTCTTCTGTATTCAAAAAACAAATTCCAAATTAAATTTTAAATGTTTCTAAAAATTTAGTTTTCTTCACCTCTTGGATCACATGTGGACATTGGGTAGTTTTTATCCATACACTAAACGCCCCTCCTCCCACAGCCAACAGTTCTAGGACAATAACCCAAGTGATATATCTGGAAATATTGATATAACTCATAGTTAATGCATTATCTCGTAATTTTTACTCATTTTATATATTGAATTAAAATCGAACGGAAATTAAAGTCGAAAATTAATTATGATGATTTATTGTACAAATAATTGTCCCAAATTTAATTATCCGAGTTTTTTAGAAATTTGCTGTCTCCTATATTATTCATTATGGTGAAAGTCCCTATATACTTACTCTCCTTCCGTTTCCCAGCAGAACACCATTTACACATAATGAAATATTTAATGATAATGAATTTATATTTAATGAGAATGATGTAACATCATTTTCCTTTAAAAGGCAAGAGGATAACTTCATATAAGTCTGCTAGCGATAGGAATACTTTGATTTTGAGGATTACACGAGTTAGAGGAGTTACCTACATGAAGTTACCTGGGATTACAGAAGGGTTTGTTGACCGTCACTAATAAGCTAAGCTTAGACGGCGCTAATCGTCCGAAACACACTGATAGGAGATATTTTCCCTCAAAGCTCCGGATACAAATAACGGCGCTCACACTAGAAGGTTCAAAAGAACTTTGCTAAAATTAAAAACATTAAAATTTCTTAATCATCTGTGAATAAGTCATATTATTTTTGGTCCCTTGTTTGACATTTATACGCTCATCTGAATTGAATTATTGATAAAGTAAACTCATACTACTAAAATGTTAGCACTTGGTAAAGTAGAGCCGTTTCTTAGCTAATGGTTATTCCAGCATTGTCGTGAGCATCCATATTCATCCGCCAGGTTCATTTCCTACCCAATGAAATACCAGTAGGAACCTACTATATGGATGTTGATGTAATGAAGTATGTACTTCAGGAGGATCTTCCAACCCTCATGTAAATTTACAACCGATGGAACTCAACTGAGAGTCGGAGAGTCATAAATCCAGTGTTTTCCCTCAAAATTATCGCACTACTTATTTTATCTATTATAATAAGAAATATAATTTTTCAAATCAGTTATAAATAAAACATAATCATATAAACATAATATAATCATAAATTTATTAGTCTACTCTAAACATTTTTAAAAAGCTTACTACTTGAAATAATAATGGTTATTTTAATCGGCTAATACCTCAACCCACGATGCAAAGAGGACCAACCATAGTTTTTATGATTTTTTTTCATGCTTAAATTTTTTAAAGATTTTTTTAAAAATTTTACAACATAAACTAAGAAGTCTTCCAATAACCCAGAATAAACAACCCTTTCTCCTCACTCAAGAAGCTCTCTAGCCGGATTGAGAATTCAGTAGCTTTATTTTATATTTTGTAAGTTTAAATAAAGTTGTCTAACTAGAATTAAGAAGTATGCTATGTATCTAGCAACCTAATACGGTTGGGGAGCACAACTTTTTTCTTTTAATAAATTTTTTTCTATGTTAGATATGGATAGAGACTTGAATATTACTCGAATAAAATAAATAATAAATAAAGGGGAAAAAATAGAACGTAAAAATAAATAAAATCTCTCTTAAAATATATACAAATAGAAGGATAAAGAAAATGAACATAATCAAACTATATGCATGAAAAAAGACTTTTATCCGCCATTGGTTGCACCATTGCTCTATCCGGGTGAGGTGTGTTTGGAGATTGGATGAGGCTGTTAAGGGATTAGAATGGGAGGATATGATATGATAGCTGTATCATCGGCGAATGTTGCCAGGAAGGTGTCACGATTGATGGGAATGTCAGCAGTGAAGAGCTTGTTGAGGACAGGACCCAAGACGCTGCCTTGGGGAACTCCTGCCTCGATCAGGTAGATTTTGAGTACTCGGAACCACTATGATACTACCATAAGGTATCAGGTTTGGGGGTAATATGGACTTGAGCTTGAAACGCAATCCGAAATGCCATACCCAGTCAAAAGCTATTGAATATATTAGCAGCTAGTTATCGAGTGCTAAATATAACAGACTTTTATAGGAGTAAAGAAGTCCATTCTTTGTGCTACAGTGTTTCTAGATCAAATAATATTCGTAGAAAATGTACGTGAATGAAATAATATAAAATTTATAAATTTTTATAATTTTAAATGTTTGTTCCAACCTAACATTTTTTCTGAACAATCAGCGAAAATTAGTGTTTATCATATAATCAGAACTTAATCTTTTTATATTATGTGTTAATTAGCATTTTTGGCTTTGTTACAATAAAGGATGAAATTATAAATGGATTTCTACCGAAAGATGTTTTACTTTGATGCTATATTGTGTTTTCAGCAACTCTAAAATTAGTTCATGTATTTAATTTTAAGACCAACCTGAAGTTATCTAAAAATGTTCCATAAATCTAATGAAAACTTGGATTCGGTCTTTGATATAGGATAGGTAAATGGCTATCCACTGGCGAACACTAAATATCACCAGGGCTTCAGGAATCCATTAAAAAGTTTTGAGAAGTTTCACTTCGTTCAACGGAGAATAAATCAATAGCTGTTTGTAGTGATGAAATCCTTCACAGAATGGAATGAATTGATAGCAATTCCCGCATCTATCACCGTATCATTCATCTGTTGTTTTGCCTTTTTATCAATGTTTCTAAATATAATTTGAAAACTACGGGACTTTTTTTTTTGTGCATCAGGTGTCATAATTCTAAACGTTATATAGTTAATGTGTAATCTTTCTTTTAATTTGGATTGACTAGGTCATAATTTTTTTCAAAGGTTCTAACATTATAAAACAGTTAGAGATATTTTTTTTGTTTCAAAAAATAATCCTGTTCCATTCCGTTTGTCATTGTATTCTATAATCCCTTTGAACTGCTCCCATTCCCTTTCTTTCCACTTAGTGGTTCCATATTTTCACATTCGCACGTGAAAAAAAGTAGAATATGTTGAAATATATATTGTGTTCTTTTTTTCAACCATTCTTTACCTCTTCCATTCATTCCACCCCTTACTTTTACAATTCATGGAATTTTTAAGTATTTTTCGTTTATCTTTTTTTTTATTTCCAAGCTATCATTGCCTACAATCGGACATTACTATAGGGAATATGGCTGAAAATTTTTAATTATAATAATATTACAAGGAATATTTTTTTCAAATATATTTATTAATACTTATAATCTTTTAGTATAAGTGTAGTATTATGCAATGCATGGATATCAATATTGTTTAGATTGATTCTTTATTTGTTTCCCTGATATAACCGAAGATAATTCCATCATGAAAACTACTCAAAAGATATTATGCTAAATTTTATTAGAATATGCTTACTCATGCATATTATATTATATATAGAACTTTTATTATTATATATTTATTGCTGAATTGAGACAGTATATTCTTAAAAAATCCGATAAGTAAAATTTTTTTTTTTTACAAAAATATGTGATTTTAAATTCCATTAGTTATTTAAGGATCTTCGATTGAAGTACAGCCAAGAGACTGTGTATCTGCTACACTTGATATTTTAGGTAATGAAGAGGAGAGAAGAAATTGAAAAAAAACAACGAGCGAAAGTAGTTTTAGGAAGAGGAGTCTGATGACAATAAATTGTAAGTAAATACTTTCTTTAACGATTAAATTGAGACCTTCGTAACATTATTTATATTGGTTTTTTTTTTTTCATTGGTGCATTACCATCCATAAATGGGAAAAAAACATGCGGTCTTGTCCTAGAAACGTTGTTGCAATGATATTGACTGACCTGTATTGGATAATTCATTATATCAGCTATAAAGAGAATGTAGAATCCAGGGACTTTGTCGACAATACGAGCAGGAGAATGCAGCTGTTATAGATTGCTAATATATTGCAGAAACAAAAAAAAAAATCATGCATTATTATTGGTGACAATTAAGATTGTAAGCTTGCTATTTGTGCATCGGTAGCACACATCGTGACTTTAAGGCTTGTTTACGTGATGACAATTTTCTGTCGGAGTATTAGTGTCATTGCAGTGTTACAGTGGGAGTGCTCTGTCTGGAAGTTGCCAGTAAACCTGTTGGCAATTGGAAAAATGACGATTACCCCTCATTTATTATTACTGTTTGAAAGGTTAAACGCATTGAAAAGGACCAAGTTTTAGTGCAGAAACAATAAAAAAACAAAAATATATAAAAACAATATTTTACCACCAGGTGACATTATAGCAAATAACGTGGATTATAGTCAAACGTTCACTGTCAAGGCGTATACATATGGCAGTTGAAGTAGCAGTAGCTTCTTTTTTATTACATGCAATTTCAAGTGCTGTTGTTGTGTGGTAATTATAACACTGTTTCCACAATGGTTGAAGTAGCGACAGTTGCAGTAACGTGTGTAAACTGTGACTTTTCAACAAGAATGCATGGTTTTTTGTGCCTGAAAATGTTACAAACATTATAATCACTGCACTAAATTCAGAAAATTATTAGGTTTTTAACATATTACCTAATAGATGTGAAGTCCGATATTATATTCTACTCAACAGGTATTATTTTATTACTATTTTATAACTGTATGTTCATTTATTTGTTTAAAATTTATAGTAGTTAATCTATTGCTAATTAGAAGGAGTGGCTAAGGAGCGATATGTTTAGCCTTCCTGTCAGGCAGCTTGGTCCCTTCCTAATTCCATCAGTTAGTTAGCCTGGATTATGCTACCGCACATGTCAGCTCTGAGGTGTCAACCTCTTCGGCTCCATCTTCGTTAAGTTATAGGCATCTTGTCTACCGGACTAAATGGTTATTTGTATTTTATTCAACTTAGCATTAAGTAAACAAAAATATCGACTATTTCTGAGATTTGAATCTGTTTCTATTGAAAATATTCAAAACTAAAAGTTCGAAGGCAGTTTAGTGGCAAACTATAATAATTGGTGTATTTATTTTTATCATAAGAATTCTAACACTGTGTTCCTTAGGTATCCTCACTTTCACCAACCTTTTTTTCCATTTATATTAACGATCTTCCTGGTTCCATTCACCGCTAACAATATCTACAATATAACACTATCTCTACATTTAGCTATTCTTCCATCTCTCCGAGATGCTTGAGGTCATCCAAAAGAAATAAGAATATATTGATATCATTAATGGATGGCTCATGGATGGATGGCAAACAACGATTTGAACCTGAATGGTGAAAAAACCATTCTTATTGGTTCCAAGTGCCTCCTTCATTCCCTCCCTTTCTATCTCCTACTCTTACTTAACAACCAACCGATTCATTTCTATTGTACAATAAAAAACCATAGAGTGCCCTTCGATCAACACCTCTCCTGGAATAATCATATTCCCCAAATCACACGAAAATTCATAACTGTACTCAAACAATTCCTGAGATTCCTCAGAACACCCGTCTCCTCCTAGTCCCCTCTCTCATTTCCCCCCACTTCGACTACGGTTCCTTAGTCTACGGAGGCTGGTCTAGAGTTGAGACTGAAGAGACTCATGAATTGCTTCGTAAGATTTATCTTTGGGTTTCCAAGAGGCTCTCATGTCTCCCGTTGGTAAACCGAGTTGAAGTGGCTCTATCCAACCTCCCGAAGGTAATATCTATATATCTATACATATTATTAATTTAATTATTTAATCATATAATTCGTTTATTATTATAGATATTTTAGGTTTAATCTCCCTTTGGTTTTATTTGTCACATATTGTTTCTTTCGTTAATTTTTTCTTTAGGTTAGGCCCTTATATGTCATTATTTTTTTGTCTAAAAATACCATTATGTTGTATGAATTTACCTCCACCAGAGGGATATTCCATTTCCATAGTAAGTTTTAGTTATGTTTTTTTTTCTTATACTTACTTTATTTGTACTTTGATTAATAGTAGTAATTATTATTAAAATTAAAACTTGAACAACTATTAATTTTTCATGAAACCTTCTTCAAAAATATAATAAAAAAATTTACTGGGTGAGATGCAAATGGTACCAGCAACAGTATAGCAAATGATATTTATTTTTGGTATCTTCATCTGCCTGAACAAATTTATAATTATAATTCTTTATTTTGTAATTTTACATATTATTATTATCATTTTGTGATTTATTTGAATACCTCCGCATAGGAATAGTATGAATTCATGAGTCGTCCTTCATGACCTTCCAATGAAGATACCCTTGATATAATGTGACTTGTACAATAAACCAATAGTTTGAGAATTTCTACAGAGGCGATAGTCTTTTTGCCGGATTTAGTGGTAGTGTTTCAGACAGTAATGTTAGTGACCAGTATGTTGGGGTTTCCAGTGAGTAAGCCATGAAAAGTTTTGTACTTTTTTTTTATTATGTCAGTCACAAATGGTGTGTCCAGGTCCTTGTGTAGTAGTTTGTGATGTAAAAGAGACTGTGAGTGATGTAGCGGAGGAAATCTTGATTGAAATAAACCCCATAGCTGAGTGGCATAAGTCTCTATCGGTTTAATTTTGTATAGTTTAAGTTTGTTTGTAAGTGATAATTTATTTTTATTATGTAGTAGACGAAGTAAAGAAAGTTGACGATTCAGATTTTTTTTATAAAAGTTATCACTTATGTCCATCGTTAGTCCCGAGTTTGTTTCTGTTTGTTTATATAATGGTATTTTGTAGGGTTAGTTGAGGAAAGTCTAAGCGTCCGAGTGTAAATGTAGCCTGGTTCTATTTTTAAATGTTAATTTTAATTGGCCATTTATTTAACCAAGTGTTCGTTGTAAGAAGTTGTGGTCCGGTAATAATTTTCAACCGTGAAAAGTATTACAGTGTTGTCTGAGTAAGTTGCGTGTGTGCGTTAATGGTTTGTGGAATATCGGAAGTTAGACCAAATTTAAAATTAAAAAAAATAAATAAATTACCAAATATTATTAGTCATCGTTGAGGAAGTATTTATTTCTATTAGTCAGAATTGTAGAAATTTATTTATGAGAAAAAATATACTTTATTACCTCATCAGGTGAAATTGTTTGTCCTTTATCATTACAGTTTTTTTTTAAAGTAATTTATTTAGTGTTATTTACAACTGTATAAAAATGTACACAACTAGTAAATTTGTTTTGTTATAAAATGACATGATACAAACATGTGGAGAATTCACCCATTAATAGATCTCCAATAACGTTTCTAGAGAAGAATATCTCGGGGCCATATTCTTTTCAGACGCCTAGGAGGTAGTGAAGGAGAAGTTAGGCGAGAATCAAGTGGATTTGGGTTGTTGGGAAGTTTATCATGGAAGGATTGGTATAAGATTCTGGCCAAATCGCCAACATCAGCAACATTGAGGTTCTCGTGGATGACTTGAATTTTGACAGAGTAGGGATCATTAAGGATTTTAGGAAGAATATTGTACTGTAAGGAATGAATATGAGAGGAATACGATGGTTTAGTGGAGCCCTAAAGGTCCACTCTGTATGTCCAGCTAGGCCTTATTATAGTCCTGTAGATCATTCTTTGTCATGGATTGGAATTTTAAACCGTTTCTCTAGTAACTGTAGTTGTTGGTATCGACGTGTAGTTTCCTGTCTTTTCAATCTTGTGTGAGTATTCCAACTTAATCATTTGTCCAGATTGTTCTAGTCTTGAGTCCTAAGTAACGGATTTGTTCAACTTAAAAATATGGTGTGATTATTTAAGGATACTATGGGACAACAACTCATAGGTTTACGAGGAAGATTATTAAATCTAAAATGGAAATTAATACTACTTCTATTCATTTTCCCCACGGACCATGGGACCAACAGGAGGGGTCCATAAGCAGTTCTCCCGACTCAATTTCATTATTTATGTTTGCAGCTCTGATTACTTTCTGTTTTGCATTATAAAGTAGGCAATGCAAATCTCGGAAAAGGGGGCTCGCATTGCTTGGGCCCTCTATACGGCTTAATCCGGTCCTGAGCATTTATTACATTTATTATTTATACTTCTTCGTCCGGTCTTGTTATATGCTATCACACCTGAAGAAGGCCTGAAATATAAGCCGAAACGCTGGAAATGAAAAAATAAGTTTTTAATCTTTCTGTGTAATTACCTTCAACATCTTCTCCTTGATCAATAATATGGCTGACTACTTCCTAAATATATAATATAAAATTCGACATTGAAAGGAATGGTTGATAGCTTTGATAATTTAGATGAAATATGTGCGTTAAATTGGAAAACGGTTCTTTTTTAAAAGACATTTCTAGGGTATATTGTATCCAGGACTAATGGCCACCGCAGCAACCACCAGAGCACCCGAGCGACAGATTTAAGTTGGCGAGAGCGAGAAGCAGCCCTGTGAAATGTGACCCGCACAGACCTGGCCCGATATTAATTATCTATTTGTCTGAGGCAGCCTGGACCTCATGAATAATTTACTCGCTGGCAGATATTCGCTACTCGCTACGGTTGTGTTCTCTCCCGATTTCCATTTCAGAGCAACCTGTCCTCTCCCTCCCGAATATTATATTAAATCACTATTTTATTCAGCTTCCTCAACGTAAGATGAAAAAGTTAGTGTGGCACCAACAGTGAATTAATTGTTCAGGTAATGAAAGACAATATTTTGTTGATGTGTTGAATTGGTCCATTAAAGTTGTAGGTGAACTTTGAATCAATACGATTCTAGTCATCAATAACATGCATCAAATCAATGGGTAATTACTTAGTTTAGAAACACATCTGAAATAACCATCAGACTCGTTATTCTATAGTATATTCAGTCAAACCTTTGTCATCATAGTTAATCCTTAGGCAGATCACATGCTCAAAAAATATTCTTTAGCAGAAGCTGAATGTTCTGTTGTATAATTAGTGTTATTAAAGAGATACTGGTCTGTAGGCGACTTCACAGAAAGCGTTGACAAGGAATATTCATAAGATGCAAGGAATCGAGAGAAAGTGAGGAGAAAATTTGGGGGGGGGGGTAACAGCAGTTTCGAGGGATGAGTCTCGAGTATTATCAGTTCGAGTGAAGAGAGAGAAATTCTGAAGACGAGATTGAAGCCTTGGTAACCAGGATGCGGTCATATCTAATAACTTCTTTTGTGTGTAATGAATATATACGTTATATAATTAAATTTACTATTTACTATGATTCTCAATAACTTATTTTTATTCACTAAATGACCATATTTGCCTGTAGTTTTTCTTAATGATTATATTACGATTAAAATTAAACGTATATACTATATATATATAGTATCCCTGTTATATATATATACATTATTTATTTAGATATATTGAAATGCTTATTTTTATCGTATTCTAGTATCATTTTGTTTTATTGTATCTTTCAGCTGCTCTTTCTTAAGTTCTAATGATCTTTTCTTCTTGTTGAATCCATATTATTGTATGTAGTATAATATTCATTATACATTTCATTCTTTTCTATATTTTATATTGTATTCATATTTTTAATCAAGTTCACTCCATACTTTTTACTAATTCATTTGCTGTTTTTCAGTGGTAAAACTGTCACACAGAGCTGGGACGTTCTGTGTGGGTTTTGTTGTTGTCACTGTAATTTAAATCAGCACAGAGCTTGGTAATTAATTTACAATTTAATAATAATAAACTGTGGTAGAGCCTCATCATCCTAACAATGTAAAAGAGTGAAAGTGGTTATAACGTGCCTCAGAACTGGTCACTGTCGATTAAACATAACAATCTAATAACATGGAGAGATACACGATAGTGTCACATATTTCGTCCCTGAAATATAGAAAATTACGTTAAAATAATTTATATAATTTGAATATTAGAATACTTAAATAAGGTAATTGTAAAAGCATTTAATTGTAGCCGTTATTTCATAAATTATTTTAAAAACTAATGCCTTTGTCCATTAAGTAAATTAGATTGTAGGAATATAGTCCGAGTGGCGGTCAATAAGGTACCTTGTTATTAAAAGAAACCTATTTATTGTTAACCAACGTTTCGCTCCACTTTGGAGGACTTCGCCTGGACTGTGGGACCGAAACAAAGATGACGATTCAAGTCATCTGTAGTCATCTTTGTTTTAATTTGACAGCGCTGAAGAAGCCCTGCAAGGTGGGGGAAACGTAACAATTGAGTAAATTAGTTCAAGACCTTGTTATTTTTAGAATATCTGTGACACCATTTTTCTATGATGACTATTCACCGAATGGAAAAAAAATATGCATTAATAAAACGATTCGACCGAATAGTTCAGAGCTAAAGCGGAATCCGAGAATAAAAGGAACTCGGAACTGAGTCGACGAAGAGGCATCGGAAAATAAAATTCAATACTTGGGATTAGCGGAGTCGGTTATTGAATATTCAGATCTCTGATTGACCTATTTCTGATTAAAGCTAACTCAATTAACAGGCGGCCTGTTTTACCTCAACCTGAGAGGCTTTGATGGCAACAAACGGTCTGCTTCATCTCTATTCTCAACATGATGGATTGTCACAGCCATTCACGGAGAAAAATATCGTACATGTATATCGTACCAGCAAATAATAAAATATTTATTGTTCTTTATGTATTTATATTTCTCTTTTCTTTTATTTATATTTTTTAGCATTTCAGCAGATATAGAAGTTCTATTAAAACGATCATATTCATTAAAATCTATTTAATGATCCCAGACGTTGGACAATCATTGACATGGTAGTTCTTGATTTTATTGTATCTAGTTAATATGAGCCTCTTAATCGATCTGTCTCTTCATATTGATTTAACATAATGATATTTTGTAAATATTAAAGTTATCCCTGGATAAAAATTAATTACAATTTTTTTCAGCATTCTGACCTCATATATTTTCAAAACATTCAAGGAACCTCACTGAGTAATTTAAAGCATCTGACTTAAAAATCAGTTGAACCATTCACCCGAAAAATTGTTATATTCCAACAAATGGACAGAATAAAAAAAAATCAATATAGTTTTTCTCAGTATTTTGAGCTCATATCGTTTCAGAACCTCTGAGAGATTCCTCTGCGTGAGTTGAGTCATCATTGTTTGTTTTTGTTTAGTGGCACCAAAGTTGATTGGTCATCAACGCCATTTATATTCTATTTAATTTTGCTAATTTTCGTTAAATTTTCTTCATTTCTTAATTTGATTATTTATTATTGTATCTATTTATTTCTTTATTATTTTATTTTTTCCTTACTATCAAGTTATATTTTTGTCAGTAAATTTTGTGATTTTAAAAACTGAAACACCAATTTTATTGCTTTATCATCGTCTCCAAGGGTTTTTGAGATATCTTGGTTTAGTCCTAAGCTATTGAGGTGTGGTGTGAAATATGGGCATCGTTGGAAAATATGGCTTATTGTTAGATTGTTGTTGCAATACAGGCAGTCATCATTGTAATTCTACTACGTTTAGTATTCGTAAGTTATGAGTATTCACTTATTAAGCTATTATCTTCAAGAGTCGTCATAACTAAAAATGGTCAGATAAAACTTATCAACAGAACTTATAGTGGAAATTCATTTGCGCCGCACAATGGAACCTAATTCCGATTTTCCAGAAGAAATTCTGAAGATCGCACTATATCGTGTAACACTTCTAAAAAAAATCAGGGTAATCTCTGAACTAAATTTTGTTTTCAGGGTCGTTGGGCCATTTGATTGGAAGTTTTCAACTGGCCCATTTAAATTCTATTTTTCTTACCTTCTCATGACAGTTTAGTGAGGATGGTTCTAATCTTTTCTATGGTCAAAAGTATACGGACATTATACGATATAGAGATAAACATATATAACACCTATACAGAAGATCAAAACCTCGTTTTGTATGACGAATTAGCGACTAGTGAGGCAACTATAAATTAAATGTAAAGAATCGGATTGCTAACTAGATTTAACCTGTCTCTGTAAATCCACAATAAGTCGAAAAATAGTCAGAAAAGAAGTGTAGGTAGATTGATATTTTTAATAGTTTGTTTGTTAATTTGCTTATGTTGAAAAAAATATAAAATAATTGTTAAACCCCGTAGATGACGTTAAATCTTGATGAAATCTATTTGAATAAGTGTGACATTTTGTGCTCAAAAATCTTGTTCCTTATACTTCTTTTTCTGCACTCATTAGATATTCTTTTTTTTTCTCACCCTTCTATTAACTTTATTATTAAAAAAAACATATGTATAAATAATAAACATAAATGTTCTTTTGATGAAAGGAATATGGTCCGGGTGCGGTCAGAAAAACTCAAATAGTAGAATATACTATTTTATTGAGCCAACGTTTCGCCCCACGTTGCATGGCTTCGTCAGGGCTAAAAAAGATGCAAACACATAGTTACAAAAGGAAAACAAAAACATAAGTGTAAAATAACATGGGTATAAAATGTAAAAAAGTAAGATATAATAAGAAAACTTAAAGGTAGTAAATAGTAAATGTAAAGGGTAATAGTAACAGATAGATAAGAAAAGAAATATTAAAGAAAATACAAATAAAGAGATGTAAAAAGAAAAAAGAATACAAATCAAATAATGAGACAGAATGCATACCTATTTTGACGGCAGTAAAACAAAAATGACCGTTGGTATTGGGAGGAGTGGGGACGGCAGTTGTGCCACAATAACGAAAATAATTTGTACAGTAAACATGATAGAACAGTATTTAAATTAGGTGAACAATAAATGGAAATATACATTAAAACAGATAGAAAAACAAAGGAAAAGTAAAGTATAAAATAATGGGATACAATGTGTGTAAGTAATTAAGAAACAAAATATACCAAATGAGCGAGGATACAGAAAATTGTAAAATATAATAGAAAATTAATAATAAAGTAATTAATATAAGTGCACTTAAGGAGATAACAGATGAATATAAATTAGAAGATAGATACATGAATATAAATGAAACAGGAAGGATAGTGAAAAAAATAAATAAAAATAAATAAATAAAAAATAAATAAATAAAAAATAGATAAAATAAATAAATAGAATAATAAAAAAAAAAAAATAAAAAAATAAAAATAAAAATAAATAAATAAATAAAAGAAATTAAAAATGTGAGAATTTAGAAAAACAAGAAACATGTTCTTTCTTCAAAAATGTTCTTTCTTTGCATGAAGAGAGTTTTAAGGTAGGCTGGAGGATTCGCTGTGTGCAGGGGAGCACTGTGGCGCTTACTCGCCATCTGCGTTATCACGAGTGGGAAGGGACCTCTCTACTAGTGATCAATGGTTTGGTTTAAATTCAGTTTGAACCCCTTCCCTCGGCGAGCACGTCGACCAAGGGAACACTGCCTTGCCATCTCCAAGGTGGACATTCTTTTATGATTTCCCGACCTAATGAAGGAATTTTCTGATTCACTATTATCAGGAGGATAAAGTTTTCAATCCTCTTTCAAGTGGTTACTATATTCTCATATCAACATCTTTTTGTGATGAACTTTCTTTGATATATTCATCATTAAAAATAAATTTAATTACTGAATAAAAAAAATTAAATTAATTTTTTTATAAATTAAGAATACTAAACTCAAGTTTGAATTGAGAACTTTTTAATTTATTTCTTTTTTTAAAACCACCGGAAAAGGATATGAAAATAAATTTTTACATTAGGATATTTCTGCTGTCTCCGCCTCACTATGCCTGGCATTCAACATATATTGTGGAATTATGATTATTCCTATTTAAACTGTTATGAGGTAATATAAAGAGTGAAAATGACAGACAGTATTAAGTTCTCATATATTCTAAATTATATTAAACTGCCTCTGACCTTAATAGTGGTTCAGAGCTTTAGTGCCGCATAAATCTCAAAGTTATGACTCCATCACTTTATATTTAGTTTCGGCAAAGGTTTATAAATAATATTCACAATTACAAGAATGTATATTCTATATTTTAAATTATTATTTTAGGAATGAACTGTGGACCAAATAGGCATATTAAAATTTCCATAAAATTTGATTTTGATCTCCACATTTTAGTAAAAGAAAAAAATTTTACCATTGCGATATCCTCAAAAAAATATATTTACTGGTGTAAATATCCAAGAGAAAGTACTAAACATTATACGATTTTTTGCAAGTGTTAAGACCCTCAGAAGCTTCCTGAATTTCAGCGTAGAAACGTAGCATATAATTATATATTTAAACAAATAATGAGCTGGAAAAAAACAAACAGTATTTCAAAAAAAGGTATAGAATAATGTTCTTCAGGGAAGGGGTTTGTTGTAACTAGGTAGGAAAAACAAAACTGCAAGGGAGTATGGATTTATTATTATTTATTTATTTATGTGTTAAATCAAATATTAAGCAATAGAATTTGTTATCAACAAATTTTTCTGTTACTTTTAGATGATTTTTACGTACTTCAACGTATAAAATGAAAATACGTAGTTACATATCAATCACAACATAACTTATAAATTTACAAACTTAGATAAAGCCTAGGAACAGAAAGTATAACTTAATTATAGAAATACAAAACAGTTTACTTTACACCAGAATTGCACATATTAGGGTCACATATTTTATGTTTTATGAGGTGGTGAAAACGAAAATAGAATCAATTTCATGATCGCACACTCACCAATCGATTCATTTTAACATTTATTATTTCTAACACATAAGGGTCCTATTTATAGATTTTCAGATGTGCTGAGAACAAAAATAGAATAGATTTTATGATCGGTCTTATTACAATCGATTTACTTCAACTTATGATTTCTAAAATATTAGGGTCCTCATTTTAATAAATGTTAATATATTGGTTTGGATGCTAAGAACAAACACAGACATACTGAAACATTATAGGACAATTTGAGAAAAAAATATAACATGGTTTGTGGTACAGGACCTTTTTATTATAAATTGCTTGAAAGTGCTTGGATGTATACTAAGCAGGAAAGAGTAAGGATGCTACTGTTAGGGTTTATCTAAAATCAATAAGTTTTTGTTTTTGATCTATTTGAAATCTTTCTGTTTCTGAACTCATAGAGGCTGAGAGAACTTTGGAAGACTTTAATGTGTATAGGCATTATTATTATTATTATTAGTTTGGCGCTAAAACACGTTGACGTGTCCAGGCCTCCTCAACCAGCAACCGCCAGAAGTTTCTGTCCTGCTCTGCTGCCATCCAGTCGTGGACTCCCAAACCTCTTGCATCTGCAGCTTCACTGTAAATCCATTGAAGTTGGGGTCGGCCAACTCTTCATGGTCTATCTCCGTCAGTATCTTATAGAAGATTCCTGTTCCTCCATAACAATGTCAGGCTCGCTAAAGAGGTTGTAAATCTCTTCGTTTGTTCTTTGTCTCCACTATACACCAACTTTTTTTTTTTTTATCCCCCTCCCTTGCCATTTCTGGCAAAAGGGGTGCAGGAGCAGTGGGGTAGTGCGCTGAGGTTTGTGCATGCCACTGCTCCCAAGGATCACCAATCACTCTCCACCAACTAACACCGGTCCAAATATCTTTCGGAGGATCATTTTCTCAAATGTGGCCAACTTCTGATACGTTTCTTTTGCCATTGTCCATGTCTCCATTCCATGTGTATAGGCATAATTGTGTTTAAAATAGTTCTTTTTTTTTATTCGTAGCCTCCTTTATTATTAAATTTATATAATACATACATACAAATGCATAATACAAATGACAAGTGTATACTACCATACTACTGCCTTGGATTGAAAAAATAGTTTAAATTTAAAAATTGTTCAATTCGTTTACTTATTTATTATTTGATAAGTTCGTCTAAAATTAACTAGCATGTATTTCAGATTCGTTTGGAATCTGTTTCCAAATTCATGAAATAAAGCACCCCAAAGCTAATGATAGCTCTCCAAATCTGGGAGAGTTTTTTTAACAACGGATCAGCTAGCTACTATAATTAAAAGTGGTAAAAGCCAATATCGGACGGTGCTACTTAATGGATTGATATCCGTTAGCTGATAGAGCCGAAGCCGCAGCCTCCTCGGATTGTAATTGTCCCCAGTTAGCTTTGATGCCGGGTATTACATCCTCCAGAACCCCAGCCGTGGGTTGGTGGTTTGTTCATTAAACCTCATCAAACTTCTCTCATTATGGTTCCTCTTACAGCTATTATCACTTGTTTATCACTAATTAGTCCTTACTTGGCAGCCTATTTCTAAGTGGATGCGGTAAAGTTTGTAGAATGTTGACAAAATATAAGGAGAATACGGTCCTAATATTTTCACAGACCCCAACGAATTCAGTCTGTGAAGATTAGATAAATTATAATTTATTTTTTGTTGGTCACTT
The DNA here is from genome assembly GCF_000696795.3 of Halyomorpha halys. Lineage (NCBI taxonomy): Eukaryota > Metazoa > Arthropoda > Insecta > Hemiptera > Pentatomidae > Halyomorpha > Halyomorpha halys. The sequence goes on from NW_027114633.1 coordinate 153,457, forward strand.
TCTTTAGACTCTTTTACCTAGTCAACTAGTCATTTTAAATATTAAATGCATTAATATTTTTACATCCTTTTCATGTATCCACACCCCACTTCCTTTGTATGCTTCTATTATAATTCATTTTCCCCTGTTATATTCACTGATGACTCCAGTTTCCTCATTCAGTCTCCACCGAATTCCATTACGAGTGTCTTGGCTGGAAGGGAAGTACAGAGATATCCCACATTTTACCAATCCCATCCACATGTCAGAACAAATATTGGTTGAAGTTTTCTAGGCAGAATGTAAATGTTGTGTATAGGTATGATTGAGTTAAAAATGGCTCAATTTCTTTATTTATTTATCTTTCTTTTTTAATCTGAAAAGTACCCTTTATTATTTTTTTTTGTTATTAATTTAATTTTTGTTCATTTTAATTTTCTTCTTTTATAATTACTTATTTATTTTCACTACATACTGTACATATACATATTGTATGAATAGTTACTTATAGCAATGATAATTATTCCTTTAAAGTGTGACAGGTTATATTATTTTAATAAACATTTTTCTCCTAAAATAAAATAATAAATATGTACTTACGTTGGACTAATTCCCGTTATACTCTGTGTTTATTTTCATGTTTTTCTGTCGTTACTTCCTTCTTTTTTTTTTTTTCGTTCGAAATGGTCAACACAAGAAAGAGGCCAGTAAGTTTCAAGATAAAAATTGATTTACAGGAATATTGCAATGATGACTTTAACAATACCATTTTTGGGTTGTCCTTCCTTCATTCAGGTCTGATGTATAATACGTATTGTTACCGGGTCTGGTGGTAGAAATTGCGTCTTTGAATTCATATAACTAGTTACACATTAACATAATGCAAATCTAATGTTGTTCGGATAATTAGACCTATAAAAATAAATAGTGCTGTACCAACGGGTATATATCCGATTATAGACCAAGAAATAGATAGAAGGATTCCTTTAAGGCCAATTTTTCGAAAAATGTTTTAAGGAGATTCATAGACGCAGATGGGTTCAGCAAACCTTTTATTATTATTATAACTATCATTCTTAAGATGAATTGGAAATTAAATTTATTTAACGTAAAGATATATCGGACAATAAATAATATTCATATCGTTACACTTATAGTTAAGATAATGCAAAATTTTAATATTTTTAAAATTATATAATATGTTAACTATAAGTGTAACGATATGAATATTATTTAACATGATAAATAATATTCATATCGTTCATGGACAGCTCATTTACTTTTGATGTTTTTTTTTTGCAGAGTTTCTAATAATGATATAATGTTTAAAAAAGAAAAACTCTTAAAAAAATAAAACTTTAAAAAATTTAATACGTTGAAACAGTACAGATATTATTTATTTATATGATCCACTCACACAAAGTATAAATTAATAATATTTGATTAAAAAAAAATATATATATATAATGTCATCCGAACCGAATAATTTTCAGAATGATTTGAGTTCATGCTACTGTTTAAATTCTACGAAGTGACCCAACTACAAATTGTATCATTCAATTAATGAAATAGTCAAGTTCATTGTATAAATTTATAATTACGAGAGAGGCCCGTAACGACAAAAGTAATCAGTTGGATAAAGTGAACTCATTTAAGAGTAAAGTAATTTCAAAACTTTATTTGACTCTGCTTTACTATTCTACTGTATCATTTAGTTGCACAGAGCATTGCCATAACAACAGTATCATAATTAGATTGTGCAGGATCCGGAAATTTAAACTAGTTTTACTAAGTTGTTGGTAACCGAATTAGTGAAACCTTCCTCAACTGGTTTCTATTTCTGGTCAGGCCGGTTTATTACCATTGAACTTCATTATTTGAATAGCTACATGACCAGGTCATTTCACAAAATGAGTAAAAGATTTTTTCATATAACCAATACTAAAGCTCTTTTTTAAAAATTAAAAAAAAAATGCTAGAAACATATCAAGAATGTGTTCAATCACACGACTTAAAGTTCTTTTAAGTTTTTTGTGTAAACACCGCTGTGTCCAGTGGGTCAATTACTGCAGAGTATTCGAATCATGTAACCACGAAACACCTTTGTTTAAGTACTTACTATTTTCTTTTATTTGTTGTGGTGATATGCAGTTTTTTTGTTTTATTTTTATCACCTGATACTTACTAGTTACTTTGAGGACCTTGCTGTGTTTATAACTAAGCGACTTATTTATTAAAAAATAAAACTTGAAAAAGTATAATTATACTATGCAGACATGCTGTAATGTCTTAAACACCAGGCTTTAAAATGATCTTTCTACAGTCAACAGTTATGAATTTCCATTTATTAAGAATAAAATATGATTGAATTATGTCATTTTTATAACAACATTTAAACATTAAAATTTTTAGCAGGCAACTTTGTTTTCATTTGAGAATTCTTGTCATATTTTTTTTTTTTATTACTGAATGAGTTTTATTTAGTATTGAGTGCAATATCAGATTTTAAAAAGCTGGTGAAAAATTTATTCAATGCTACTCATTTAATTTTTACTGATAAAATAAAATTAATAATTCAAATAACAAAAATCATTGCGTAATAATTATTGAAGGAAACGCTCGTGTGTGTCCCTGTTTGGGTTAAAAATAAAGACATTCATTCATTAGAATAATCTCAAAGGATACTGGAATATGAAAATTATATAATGGCCATACAAAAGATGCCCAATTCAAAGACAGAAATTAAGGAGAGCAATCGGTCTTGGCGTTATGATTCAGCAACTGTAGCCAAGATGTTCTCCAGACAACCCCTGTGGGATGTGGCAGAGAGATACGACAACTTGAGGAAGGAACAGTGGATATGATAAATACTGGAGAGATATGTATGAGGAGGCGTATAGCGCTGAGGGGTTCCTCATTTCCCTTATAATGGCGTGGTAGAACCATCAGCATTGTCTGTCAGTCCAGGGCAGCCAACTCCCAATCCACAGATATTAAAGTTGCCTTGGCTGGGGTATTTTCCGCTTTGGTTTTTCTTATTAAAATGTTCTGGACAAGCTTCCCTTTCTTCTTGACTTTTTCTGATAAGCTCCTCATCGCAATCTCGTTTTATTTTAGAAGGAGAATCTAGGTCGTTATAGTTATTTTTTAATATTACCAACTGCTATTTTAATAATATTTACGCGTATTATTTTTAGGTGATGAAATAAAAATGATAACCAATTATCATATTTCCTTTAAATTTAAACTAGATCTTTACCCATTTAGTTGAGCAAGACTTTAATCAACGCATACTATTTTCAAAATGACATTATAGCTAACAAGGAATCATTTTCATTATTCACATGCAAATTAAAACTTGGTTTAGAGATACTTCACGTACCTATTCTTTAAAACTGAGAAGACTATATTTGTTTTACATAGTCCAGCAAATTGCAATTTAACCTTAAAATATGGAAATTATCCATAATCAAAATGATTCCCAAACCTCAAAAGCCGCCTGAATACCCATCCTTCTACCGTCCTATCGCTTTGTTACCTATCATGGGCAAAATCCTTGAGAACCACCATCACCACCCTTGAAGAATAGTGCCAAAACTGGAGGATTAAAATAAATTCCAATAAATCCCACCAAATCACATTTACCTTTCGTCGTAAACCCATGACCTCTTCCCCTACAATATCCTTTAATAATACCCCACTTATTCCTGTCGAACCGATCCGTTACTTAGGACTACAGGAATCCTCATACAAGACTAAAAAGACAAGACACTGCTCTTAGATTCCGACTATTGCAACATTTACTAGACAAACGGTCTAAATTGCCAATCCATTACAAAAGACTGATCTATATGATTATTATAAGGCCTATCTGGACATACGGAGTTGAGCTTTGGGGCTCCACTAAACCATCAAATTCCTCCAAAATCCAATCCTTACAGTCCAAAAATCCTTCGTGAAATCCTTAATGCTCCTTACTTTGTCACAAATCAAGTTATCCATCAGTACCTCAATGTTCCATATGTTGCCGATTTGGCCAGAACCAGATACTATTCCTTCCATAATAAACTTCTCAACCATCCGAATCCACTTGTTTCTAACCTGGCTTCTCCTCCTACCTAATAATCCTCCTAGGCATCTGAAAAGAAGATGGCCTCGAGATCTTCTCCTCTAGAAATGTTATTGGAGTTCTATCAGTGGGTAGATTCTCCACACGTTTTTGTCATGTCACTATGTCACCTACAGCAAATTTACTTGTTGTATATATGTGTATACAGTTGTAAATAACAATAAATAAATAATAAAAAAAAAAACCTTGAAGTAATTATAAACTAATTCATTCCAGTGGATTCTAATTATATTTAAATATCAATTCTCAAAAGGCCTAATATGCCAGATTTTTCAGAATTACCGCACTATATTTTTATATGTATTACCAATAGCCTCTAATGTATTACATGTAGATTGAATATGTAAGGTAATAAAATTTAAATGATTAAATTTTGCAAATTTTAGTATATAACAAGTCGTGTATAGTGGTGTATCTAATCTTTAATTTTGATCTTACTAGAGCCAGGTATTCTTTTTATATACTAATAAACCTATTTACAATGGAAATATTTCATTAAAAGTTTTTATTTATTTTATATCTGTATACTTCTGTCAAAATCACGGTTTTTCGTTAATATACTATTTTTTTTGTTAGGAGTAACGCCCATTTTTTTAAATAACTCAAAGTTTTACCTATAAAATTCAACAGGAATAGTAAATATCCTTAAAAAGTAGAACTATTGTAGATCAAAATATCGGTGATTAATTTTATTCTAGAAAAAATAAATAAAATTGTCTCTTATTTTTGAATTAATTCTCAATATCTTGGTGACTATCAAGTGTGCGAGAAAAAGTAATTTATTTTTTAAGTAGATTACATTTGCCAAGATTTGAGCCCTGATCAAAGTACAATATTTTTTGAGATATAGATTTCCAAACACCGATATTCTTTTACAAGGAATGAGGAGCAAAAATATCTGAATATTTTTCGGCAAATATAAAAAGTACTATTTTCAGGAAAATAATGATCATAACCGACTTTATGTTGCATTTAATGAGCTTCAATTTTAGCTCTAGTAAAGCCATTCACGTCAATATTTTCCGAGATATAGTTTTCAAACTCTAATAGATTTCTTTTTTTAAACTAGTTGATAATCAATGAATCACATTATTAGGTGAAATACAATGCATATTAGGTATTTTTATTTCTACAACGTAGCTTGTGAATGTTATTACACGATTTGGGCACTTTTCTGCATACATTGGGAATGAGTCACATCTTGACAACAGTTCGATATTTCAGGTACTATTTGATGTACCTACAACTATTACAACTCAATCTGAAGCTAGTTAAACATACTAATATTTTATAATGCACATCATCTTAAGAGTTTCTATTTGTTCGAAAATAAATTCACACAGCATAAATCCCCGTTGTTTGGTTAATACTTTGAAATAATAAAGACTGTATCAAAGAGAATATTGAATATAAAGTCTTTTATTAGGACTTAATTTGAAGCTCGTTAAATACACTATAAATTAGTTTAGCATGACTATTTTCCTTCATTTTTATGATATTCGCCGAAATAAGTTCACAAAATGATTTTTCACTATTTTTCGGAGAATACAATATTAAATTTAGAAAAACTGTATTTCAAGAATTATTAAACATAAAGAAATCCAACAGGGCTAAATTAAAGCACGTTCAATCCCCAATTAATTAGATCATTTTGACGTTTCAGTTACTTTTACTAACATTTGTATACAAGAATTCATTGGTAGAAATTAATTACACTTACTTCTAGGTATAAATAAATTTCATGCTACTTTTACTGGACAAATATGTCTTTAAACATTATTCTAAATATTGTTTTTATGAACAATCTGAATATAATCTGAATAACTGGACAAGTAAAATAGATTTCGTTCTTATTTGAATTGATTAAATTTATCCTATCAGAAATAAAATAGCATACTAAGAAGCTCTAATAATAAAAATCTATTTGGTTCTTGTTATTAAAAATTATATAAATTTCAAAGATCCTGTATTATGTAAAGTATATGCGTAAAATCGGCCATGTTAAAGTATGCTCTAAAAACATATATTTATTTTACTTCTGATAAATTCGTGTAAAATTTCTTTTCACCCAACTCAAATTAGTTCTTGTTAGGATTAATTAACTTATGTTAGTTAGTATTGGAGTTTGAGAAATGTCAAGACCTTTTCATCGAAATATTCATCTTGTTTCACTTTTATCATCATCTATTTCATTAAAACACTGTAATTTACTCATGAGAAAAATATTGAATATGTATATATATAAAAGAGGGTGAGGAGGGAAATTCGGAATAGTTTAGAATTCCTATTTGAGGTAATATTATTTCGGCCATTGCTGGAATAAAGTTAGAGGCCAAAGACATTGTTTTCACCCTCCTTCTAGCTGTCAACTACATTTCCACTCTAATTCTTGAATATTAATGTTGAGTCTTTTTTATTTCCTTTGCAACTCTATTGTTACATGTACTTTTTTTTTTTTATTACAGTCCTATTCATTGTTACTTCATAGTTTATACTCAAGTATAAAATATTTATACATATATACTGTATTCATGGTTACTTACACAATTTGATATTTAAACCAATTTTTGACATTTTAACATTTAAAATTGGAAAATACTTAGTTTTTGGAATAATTAAATTATCATTGATAATTGACTAGGCTGTTAAAACATATTTCATTTATCAACAAAGTAATAAATTCACTGTTGTTTTATGAGAAAATGTTTTTATAGATTCTAATTAGGTAAATAATTGTTGACAGATAGTCAGTTTGATAGTAATAAAGGTACAAAATATTAAAAATTAACTATTTTATAAATTTACTGGCCGCTGCCCGGACAATCTTTCAACAACCTAATAGATAGGTCAACTATTAATCTTCCAATAGAAATAAATAATTAAAAATTGTTAGGAAATCACAATATTTCAATACATTAAGCCAATGAACATTTTATATTTATTTTGCTATCCATTAGACTTTGTTTTTAATGTCACAAAAATTTCAACAAATATCTAAACAAAATTAACTAAAAAAAGAAATATTAGATATATTTTAGCATAGTAAAAATAGAAAAATAATAGAAGCAGTACATATTACTAAAAACATAGACAAAGCAATTAATTTTAAAACAGACACTGAGACTTTATGCACATATTATATAGACATTATAAATAAATTAAAAATTTAGGTTTGTATAATAATCATAGAATTTAAATTTATTTAATAATTGTTGTTTGTTATAATATAAAAATGGTTTTAAATGTAGTTAGATTGTTCATCTTTGTAATAATAGAGGTAGGAGATTATTGTTATAGTTTTATCTAGTTTTGTCAAGTTAAAAGATAACTTCAGGAAGGTAATTATTCTCCTTGATTTAAAAATGTGTAATAGTTGATTACTATAATAAGTTTCAATTATTGACAATAATAATTGACAATAACAATAACAAGCTTGAAGTAACTAATAAGGAGTTAATTATTTAGTATATTTAAAAAGTTAATCAGTTAAATAGTTTATGAATAGTTTAATGAATAATGTGATTTAGGATTAATGTTGTAAGCATATATTAAATTTGTGAATTTGTATCTAGCAACCTGAAGATGGGGGATTGCCCCGTAACGTTGTTGTCTGTGTAAAAACTAATATAATTAAATGAGGAAGATTGTTGTCCATTCACCAATTTCATAAAAAATAACTATAGTATGCAGAAAAATGTTCATTCATTAACGATGTCAGTACCTTTTGCAAAATAAAAATAATTGTTGCAATGCCCGCATCATACAACATTCGTATACTCACGTCGCTAATTATTCAGAAGATTAGTGGGCTCGTATTGAAGTAGACGCTATTTTTATTGTTTTTAAAAAAAAAAAATCTGAAAATCATTTTTTTGGTTGTATTGAAATTTTTAATTTATGGTTTCTCGTGGTGGTGATCATTAATATAAATTTTGAAATTTAAAGGATACAACAGTTTAAAAAAAGATGAGGAAGCCGTCCTGCAGTCAGGAAAAATCGTGTGGTCTCAGTTTTTCTGTTTAAATCAGATGTATATATTTTTCTCCTTTAGTTACTCATTAAAGTATGTAATATTTTGTAATTACAATGAGAACTTTTTTTTTAATAAAAAAAAATTAAAGGTATTACAGAGGAAGATTTTTTGATAATTTGGCATTTAAACCCTATTAGAGTGATTATATGAGAATAATACTTATCTCATAATAAATAGAACATTATTACTCATAAATACACCGAGTTAAATCAATTTTTTTACAGCCATTTTTGGGAAAATCGATTCTTTAAATTGACACTTTTCAGCAAAACAGCTATTGTCACGTCTAAGGCATACGCACACCTTAAAAAAATAATTGCAATGTCTTACGACCTCACATTTTTGAGCTAGGATGTTCGCACATATTTTTCGAAACGTGGTTATTTGGACTCAGGGGACCTCAAAACATATATTTCCGTTGTAGCTCGAATTTTAAATTTGTACGATGGCAATACTTTCCCTTACTATATACTTCATATACAGTATGTGGAAGTAAAAAAGCAATAAAAAACCATTGTGATGAATAATTATATAAAAATCTCATTATGGAATCAATATGACTCGAGGAAATAAAACTTTATTGAGAAAGTCGTAGACAATTAATGAAAACAAGCCTATAAAGGTTAAATATTATTATCTTTATAGCTATGGAAACTTTTCAAATCTGCATGTCTGCTATATGAGAAGAGCATTAATTATGGGTATTGTACTGTAATTGCTAATTTATATTTATATTATAATAAATTTATATTTATAGCCAAAAATCAACATAATTTTGATTTTGATAACACCGTAATTTGTACAAAAGAAAAATACTTGAGTCAATTTATATATCAGAGAACATAAATTGCACAGTTAATTTTAAAATAGATACTAAGAATTTAAACCAACATTATGCAGAGATTTGAAGCAAAATAAATTTATAAAAATAAATGGAAAAATTTGTTACTATTTACAATTAAATGTAATAATGGAATTTTGAGAATTAGAATAAATACCAAATTGAGACAAAAATGCAATTTAAAATAAAATAAATTAATTTTAAAACAAGGCAGATCTGTGTGAGTGGGAGGTTATAAATGGTTTGTTATATGGTGGTGTATTAATTGTTAATGATCTTATATAGGAAAATTAAATGTTAATGATTTTAAATTTTTTAAAAAATAGGTAACTACACCTAAGCTTAGTAAGCTTATTAATAATAAATATGACTCTCTAATAATTGACTGTTTGAATAGGCTTTTAACTTATAATAAAGAAAATGACCTGGACAGAATAGCCTGCAAAATAAACTATAAATTAATGTGAGGAAGAAATTATATTGAAGGTATGTTATATTATATAGTGAATAATGTTGTTGTTATAAGTGTTAAAAATGGAGATATAATATAAGCTGTTAAATATATAGATGTCCTTGAGGATGGGTAGAATGGCCGAAACGTTGGACTGGTGAAAAATAAAGTGTTGAGACAAAAATGGATACGAATTTTTGATTTATTAATAAATAATTACCTTGTCTCAAGAATTTGAAATAATATAATTTATATTTATATTTATAGAGCAAGGTTTCCATATTTCCGTACCTAAGAAGTAAAATACACGTCACACTTTTCATTTCTTTGCAGGAAAATAGATGTATAAATAAAATGTAAAATAAATGGATTATTATTATTTTCTCCTCCGAACAAGTTCATTTTTTACCAACATAATTCCAATTTAAATAAAATTCTGTACCGCTAAAACCCATGAAGGGTCAAGGGTTCGGTACTTTGTAAGGAAGTTCTGTAACTTGAACTGTGGTTTTACATGGCATTGATGTGCTCACGATAACGCTCAACCACTAGATTTTTCCCCAATGATGGGTACAAACTTTATAAGGATAGAGTGGACTTCCGAGGACTCCCATAACTCACAGGGTTGAATCACGGCTTCAATAACAAAATAAATAGTAATCGCTATTGGTAAAGGAAATACCTATCTCTATATTTAGGTAAAAGAAAAACAGTTAAGGAAAAAAAAACAACAATGATACTTATAGTTCATTTCACTAGAACAAAATATTTCATTAAATCTTAATTATATTGAAATTGGAGGAGTAGATGTGACTTAGCATTCGTATTCACAAAATTATGGAATATCTTTTAAAATTTAATTCGTAATATTAAAATAATTTGTAGAAAATTTCAACAATTCAACAATGTTGACTAAATGGTTTTGCTAGTGACATATAGGTGGGACATAGGACTGTATTTCTACGCAATGCAGGTGAGCTTGTAGGTAATTATGTTCTGTTAGCAGCTTTGATATATAACACCAAATCGGTTCTATCACTCCACGAACGGTTCTACCACGGCTCCCATTACAAAGCCGTGTCATGATCATGGTGGAAATAATTTGTTTCGACCTACAAGTGAATTTCATTTAAATATAAAATCATTTTAAAAAGTATGTTAATATCACTTTGAGCCAAACGCTTTAATGAAAGTTTATCATTCCGAATTTTGTTTTAAGCTATTGAAACTCCTCCTTTTTATATTCGGCTTTTCGTCATTAATTAACTTAACCGGGCCTTTTAATTTACCCAGAGGGAATTCACCTTTTCATCAGGCCGTTCTTGATTAAGGGACTGAGAAATTGGCGAGGCTTGGAACTAATCAATTCGGCCGGAAGTAAGTGTCTATCTTGTAATTAGAGGCAATCAGCTGTCTTTAGCGGTCCCTCGGTCGATCGTTAGCTGGTCACTCCTCTTCCGTCAGTGTCCGATGGTGGGGAGGGGGGGGGGACGAGGAAGGAGGGGAGGGACGTGATGAATTGTGTTTGTGCGATCACCCTCTGTCTAGGGGAGAAGTTATTAGCTACTGTCGGTAACTTCGAATCCGAAGCATTACTACAGGTCCTGAAGTTGAAGTTGAGGTATGCGAATCGATTCGGTCTTCCTCTGTTTTAAGTCCTCAGTAAGGACTGGTCAGTAGTTCTTTGAGGAAGCATACTATTATTATAAAACATTGTGGTGTATTAGTTCTGAAGTTAGCAATAAATCTCATACTAAAAACCGTCCGAGAATTTGTGAAAGTTTAGGTTGGTTTGTATGAATTAAGGAAAGGATGGAGATAGTGGTCAGGCTAATGGAAATAAAAAATCTTTCGATACGTAAAAATTGATTTAATCGTATCTTTATTACTTATGTATAAATGAAAAAAACTCTTTTTTTCTTTATATTCTTGCCCTACAGGACAATAAAAAAATGAAATAAAAAAATATTAATTGAAAATTTATTGATATTGTGTTTTTAAAACTTTGTTTGTAGAGGTCATAGAGGTACTTGTCTTCATCCTCAAACCTGGCTCATTTGACTGCTTTTTCGGTGGCTGTCAGTAGCATGGCTTAGAAAATCAATTATCTTATGTCAGAACTTTAAACAACATAAAAAAATGCGGATAATTTCAAAATATGTCAATGGTATACTAGTGGAGGAGCCACTATACTACTGCCATCTGTGGCTTGGTGGCAGTACTTATATGTAGATATTCAGGGTTCACAATGACCATAAACTGAGCTAAGGCTATTATTTGCAATAATGATTGAGTAAAATTTTAAAATTCATAATTTATCTTTGCACATTAAAAACTGGTATATGAGAGAGATACAAATTTAAACAGTTTAAATGGAAAATATAAGCTTTAAACTTTTATCAATCAAAGATTCTTTTGATGGATAGACGTCCGTGACACGATGGCTTGATATAATTATAATTTTGGCATGAATAAAATTTTATTGACGAGCTATCAAAAGAATAATGTGCTTGAGGCATGTATATGACAAGCCAAATGATTTAAATGTTTCAATATAGCTGTTTTGATACACTATAGTTCTTATTTTATGCATATATAGTTCATATATCATAACACTGTAAGTTGATATGGTGTTTTTGCATCAACTGACTAAATCAATACCTATTTATAGAGAAACCAAGGAGTGTTTCACTCAAAATTCTAACTGTCCTTTACGTTACGTGTAGTTCGCAGTCTTGCTCAAAGCCTTTCGATTTCAAACTAAACTTGACTGTCCTAATAATTTTGAGATTGGTACATCAAATTATTACTTATAAATTAGTTTATTTGTAATTATGCATAATAATCCATTGTTCCATTTTCAAAGTAAAAACACAACGTTTCATAACTGAATTAGTAAATGTGTTGAACGGACGGCTGATAACGAATGATGTTCTTGGCGATAGAGTGAATGATCAACCATAATCCGGGGTAATCTATAACCAATGTGGTGTGCATTTGATAGAAGGCTTTTGCTGCTGATGATACGTGAGTAATTACAAACCGCATTGAAGGGCTTCATACCTGGCCTCTAAGCCGTTGTGACGTCATAGCGAGAAATACTGACGCGATTGTGGCTAATAGGTCACATTTATAGAAATAATTATTAGAGAAGCGAAAAGGCTTTTAATGAAAATAAAGTATGTAGAAATCATCTGGAATACCATAAATGTTTTTATTTATTTAATATAATTTACAACTGTACAAATAATAAATACAATAAGTAAATCTGTGAAAAGTTTCATTTACACTTGAAAATGATTTATGTGGAACCATAAAATTAAAAAATATAAAACCATATTATCTACCAAAACCCCCACTGCCATTAAAATGTTTATAAAAAAAGAAATATATATTTATATAAGGTAGTCTAATCAAGTATAAATAGACGGAAATATAAAAAAATGTGATGATGACATAAATTAAAAATAATTTTTAGCTTAAACCTAGAATTTTATCATTTTTTTTATTATAAAGATAACGATGAAAGTATGGGTATAGTGACATATAAATAACAATGTGTATGTTTGAAACGAATGGAAGTAAAGAGCATGCAAACTCCATAAAACCACGTATAATTTAAAAATCCTATTGTAATTTAAGAATATTTAAAAATAGTTTCTGAATTGCTTTGCTCAAATAATTTTTTTTTTTTATAACATATAGAATGACATTTTTGGGATTATGATACTGAACTGAAAAACAGAGTAGGATAGGTTGGCGTAATGGATTATTACTCAGTGGCGTGGACCTAAGATAAATGACGTGTGCAACATAACAAAGGAAACATCAAAACTGTTCAAATTAAGTCTTCAACGCTTTGAAACGATGCATTTAAAATTACTAAATGTAAGGCGCATTAGCCCACCCTACTTGTAATATAGTAACGTCATGCCGGTTTAGCATTGCTCTGACAATTCATGAGTTTAAGGTTCTTATTTATAGATTAGGTTACAGGTTTTTTATGGGCGATCAAATCATGTTAATTAAATATATTTTATCCATTCATTAAAAATAATATCTGTAACTTATCTGATTTGTTACTAATTAATAATTGTTTATTAGTGAATCATCTTGTATAAGAATAATAAAATATAATATGAATAAAAAAATATGTTTTTGGCAAATGTTCAATGAACAAAATTTACATAATACATAGGTTTCTGATATTGAAATATATCTTTCCTTATCGACGAAGGATATTCTTTATCAGTAACTGCCCATGTAGTTCACCCTAACTGATTACCTTGAATTGTTCCTTATATAATTATTCAAATTTTGGAAACTGGGTTATTTTAGGACCAAGAAATTCAAAATATTTTCCAGTTTTAGATTTCTAATTATTTTAGATTTCAATAAAATAAACAAAGACATAATGGTACTTGTTTAATGTACTGTAATTATTAACATATTCATCCCTTCGGAGCTATTTGGCTCGATTGAAATTTCCCTCTTCCAGGCCGTAACCAAATCTATCAATGTGGTTTTGTGGTTGGCCTCGAGGGCTACTCCAACCTACTCCCTTGACCCCACTCAGATACTTAGAGGTTAACTTGTCAAGCACTTTATTGTTTGCTCGAGTATACGTAAGTAAGAAAATTGTTCCGGAAACAGGCTTTATTACAAAATCCAATATCATTATTCTTTTTATTTAGTTTAGTATGAATTACCTCATTGAACATTAAATTTAATATCTAGTTATTTTTACTTGAAAGTGTTGAAAATTCAACATATAAATATAGTAAGATATTAACATAGAGATTAAATTTATTAAACCCCATTAATTAAATAATTTTATTTTTATAATTTTTTTATTTCATATTGTAAGTTATAAGTCTTCACTTTATAGCTCACGGGGGTTTATGTTTGTATGTTATTATTATTACTTTTTTTCCCGGAATAAATAGCCTTTTTTTATTACTTCTTTATTTTTCCCTGATATTAAATTAACGTTTCAGAATTTTTTGCTCATTCATTTTTACTATTTTTATTAGCTTATTTGCTAGGCAAGTCCCAAATTTTTAAAAGAAATTTTCATATTGCATTTTGAATATAAGTCCACATTTTCTTTCTTTCTCCATTAGTCACAAATTACTTTTCATTATCTGTCCACAAATTGTGGACTTCTATTTAAATTGTAAAATACTAATTTCTTTTAATGAGTTGATATATGGTCTATCAAATAAGTTAGAAATAACGAATAAAATAAATAACTGAATAATGGTTAAAAAACCTCGAAACGTAGTTATATTGGGGAGGAGGAATAAAAATAATAGATAATTAAGAAAGGGGTATTTCTTCCTAATATATATATATATATATACATTAGGTAAATATATTATTGTTTGCTTTTCAGTAGTTGGTAGAAAAAAGATAATAAATCCAGCAATTGGCTGGGAAAAAATCCCCTCTTACCAATCAAAACGCGAGATTTTATGTTTCCATATTTATAGAATTTAAAAGTCGAATAAATAAATCCATCCGTCTGCCATCTGCTGTATTTTTCTCTTCAACAACTGGCCCTATTATTTTAGAATTGACGTCAGAGTGACAAGCCATCTGACGAGGATCCAATAAACTCACAACTATATTACAAATTTTCGGCCAATTATATGTTTCACAGGTCCATATATGGGTCATTTATGAAATTAAAATTGAGGAAAAAATTTTTTGTAATTAATACTCCAAAAACAAATAAATGTTAAATTCAAATTTGTTGTCTCCTAAATAGAAACTTTTACACACATCAAGATCTATAGTAGGCATTAAGATTTTTTTAATTATTATAGGAATAATACACCATTCTTTAAAAGTACGCAGCCTATTTAATGATGCGTAGAAAAATTGTAAAACAATCAAGCTAAATAATAAATCTGTAATGAACAAAAACATCGCTAAATAACTTTTAGCTATAACTGGTTTTTGTCTAATAGTACAGTAGACTTGTTTGGAAAATAATCCTAGACTCGACTAACTAGAATTTTAACAACATATGAAGAAAAAAACTATTTATAACAAATCGTTCTTAATCTATAATAACATCTTATCTTCAGTATTTCATTTTACTTTGACATGCAAAAATAGTAATAGTAATTTCACTTGTAAAATTGGACAATTATATGAAAAAATGTGCACTTAGATGAAACAGAAATCATGATAAAAAAAAGATCCATGCAAAAAAAATATATTATTCATTTGGAGACTCTCCACTAAATTGTGAAGTTGGCCATCTCATATATTATGAACTAGATCGGTGACGTCGGTGAATTGAGCTGAAACTCAATAATTGACAAAATGTCAACCGTTCGATGTCAGCACGCCATAGCTCATGTTGAATGTTGCTATAAGATATTGAGATAACGTTTTACGTTAATGTTCTACGTACAAACTATTTATCATGTATGTAATTTTATTTTGTTTTATTATTCATACAGATGTAAAAATAAATCATATCTGATTGAATTATATTTATGCTTACATAATGTTAGGAGAATTGTCACGAGGGACTTATTTTTAACTCTTCAATATTAATAAATGCATTTCAAGTGTTTGGGTTATTAATCTATATAAATTATGTAAGCTAAATCGATAATATTTCTAATGTTTGAAATATTTAAGGGCCGGAATATCTTAAAATTATTTGCCTTCCCCTGAAGTGAACTCAGCCTCTGAAACTACAATGACCCCATCAGATACTTTAGAAGATTTCCTAAATAATAAAGGAGGTGTTAATACAAAATCTCATTTTGTTTTTCCGTCAATGCTCACCCATTAGACATAAATATAAATGTATTCGCGGAATAACAATAGTATAATGATTATGAATGTATACGTTTTTGACCAAAATTGTATGCCATCCCTTGTCAATTTCAATGAAGAAGGGCTCAAAGGAAATCAATACTCTCTGGATTTATTAAACAAACGTTTAATAAAAATAAACTCATCATAATAAGTATTCTTCGCTCACCATGACCTTTTACCAAAAATGGTATTCCATAACAAAGAGATAAAAGATACAGGAGAAAAAATATCAGAGAGACATTTAATACTTTTTTTTAATCAATTAAAGAGAGTAGTCTTCTATCTCTTTCACTTTATTCCATATCTTTATGCTTTAAAGGGCCATTTGTAGCCGAGGGAGTTAAAGCACAAACTTTAAATGGCTCCTGACAGCTGCGGTGCAGTGCCATTTTTATTTCTTTAGTCGTCCGACTAAATGTAATACTGATCATGATTAAAACAGGTTGCTATCCTGCTGATAATTTCTTCCCCCTTGTTGATCTCTCTCTCTAACTGATCATTCAAATGACCTGAAATTCGATGAAGAGTTGTTTTCTTGGTGACAAAATACCATGGATTGTTTTCCACCGATCTATTCCCATTCACAGTATCCTTTTAAAAAGTTCACTCATGATTTTCAACATATTTTGTACCTTTATAACTCCAAATGGAGTTAGAGGGCAGAAAATGTTTATATGATTTTATTGTTTGCTTAAAAAGTAAAAAATAGTAACTTACGCGGGTCTCAATGTTTGTTTCCCTTTCTCGCAATGTTTTTTTGTTTAGTTTCTAACTAATTTCTGGTTCATTAAACAACTACATCTTTTCATCGGGTTTTGGAAAACTAGAGGGTATTTCGACCTGAGTGACTGATTTAGTGGGCATTTGACTTTCATGTATTTTGAAATAACGACTCTACACCAGAGCAACATGACAGATTCAGGAAATTCCTGTTCCATACATTTGAGAACAGTGAACAATTTGTTTTAGCCAATAACTCATTTTCATTCCAACATGGAGTTAGCGCGTTTTCGAATTATTTGGTTTCGAAATATAATCAATTATAATCTCCTAAAAAAATTACTATTGTATAAATGTCATTTAAATTCATAATTTAATTATTAGGAATTTAAAATGTCTCTTTAGGATTATCATTTTTTTACTTATCAATAACTTACAGACTAATTAATTATCTAATTAATCACTAATTAATTCAAATCGAGTTGTAGTTATATCTTAATTCCAATGGAATATCAACTCTATCCTGATTCTAATGCTACAGGAAATAATTTTAATTGGTAATCGGCTGTAAGTTGTACAACCAAGTCCCATGGCACTAATAATCCTAAGTCTCGACGTTCTATTATATTAAGGGTGACATGTAAATTGAGCTACCTAATTCTGAAAGGATAAAAGAGCGGATTAGATTCAATTATATTTCAGGAGGATTACTCTGCTACAGTTACCGTTATCCCCTGAAATTGTAGGCTAAATCCAATACTAATAAAATTTTACTGCCTTCAAATCGATAGTCACTTTAGGAATTCTATTATGACCGTCTTTATGCATTTAGCTCGATAAAGTTATGGGTCTCATTATTTAGGAATTTCATTTACAATATTTTTGAGAAGTCTGAACAATGAATATGCTTAATTTAATTAATGAATTTTCTACATCCTTATATAATAATAATTTTAATTATAACTAATAGACTTTAATACCAAACGATAGTGGTTTACCTCTTTGGTCAGCGATGTGGCTTATTGCTAACCAGTAAAAATAAATTAAGACATTATTAACACACCCAATTTTTATCCAAATATATTCTCAACTTTTATTTTCAGAAACTCTTCAACGTTTCGGTCCTCAGACCATTTTCAAAGAGACAACCTATAAGCAATAATAAATTATATTCAATGAGTTATAAGGAAATAAATTAAAACTGAATGTTAATTAAATTGTATTAAATGTAAAAAAAATAATTTTTAAAGATAAGGCGATAACAGAGTCCTAACCTGTTGAAGATAGATTCTGTTATAAATTATGTTTGTAGGTAGAAAAAGAGAAGATTATTTGTGTGAACAAGTTTAAAATTTTTTTAATTTATTTATTGATGTTTAAAACTGTACATAAATACATAAAGTAAATTTTAGGATATTATATTGGTATGGTACAAGCATGTAGAGAAACTACCCAATGGTAGCACTCTAAAAACATTTTTACAATATAAGGTCTCGAGGCCATCTTCTTTAGTTTTAAATTTAATATATAAAAAGTTATTTAAGTAAATAATCAATTTAAAAACATTATTTGAAACTGTTATGATATTTTTTTTAATATTTAATTTATTTTAAAGATATGATATGGGCATTTAGCTGGCAGAAAAGATTTTAAATAACATGACATCAATATTTAAGGTATAACCAAAAATATCATGTTGTTAAGGAAACAATGTAATCAATATAAAAACAAAAAATTTAATAGGTTGTCTTCTTGAAAATGGCCTATGGGCCGAAACGTTGGAGAGTTTCTGAAAATAAAAGTTGAGAATATATTTGGATTAAAATTGTATGTGTTAATAATGAAGAAAACTACTCTCAAATAATCATTAAATAAATTAAGATTTTATGATTACTAATTATGAATTAAGTTTGATGCAGCATTATCTGGCCTTCATGAGAAGTATGGATAATGCAGGCTGTATAATATAGCAGAGCAATTTTGTTCTATTTAAAATAAAATAAATCTCTCTAAAATGGTTATAACAGTTTCTTTTAATGATTAAGAAACAAAAAAAATAAATAAACAAATAATCACCTTTACTTTTAACCACATTAACATATTTTATGTTTTGGAATACAACACATTTTTTTTAAGGATTGAGGTCTGATTCATTGATTTTTCCATAACTAGCACCTGCCAGATTAGATCAAAACGAAACTTTTTTGGACAAAATATTATTTTGTTCAATTTTGTAATTATAACTTCCTCAAAGAATCATTAAAATCTTTATAAGCTGTCAAATAATAAAACAAAAATTAACAATACTTTTTATTTTATTATCTATTTTTTTTTTATATTTTCAAAACTGAATTGAATTCAAATTAAAATTGATAAAACAATTGTAAAATATTTTCAGAACAAAGAGAAATAGGGTTTGTTTTATTATTTTTTTAATTTTACATGACTAAAATACTAAGACAAACTTTTCATATTTAGAATATAACAAAAAGTCTGAAAGTAAATAAGTAAATTTTTATTGAAACTAAAATTTAAACAAATCTTTTAATTTTGTTGTCATTGACATGAATGAAGGATGTGGATTATAAAAAAGTTAATTACTGGAGACTGTCAGTCGTATCAACATATAGAACAAAAAAACTAGTGATCAGTTGTATCATTTGAATTAGTGTTACTATCAGTAATCGAAACAGCCTTATTTACGAATTTGAAAATATGATCATATACAATTTAAACCAATCCACTTTTACAACATATGGTACAACTAGCCAATTAGAGCACTATTCTATTCAATTAAGCGATTTAACAATAATGGAATTTAAAAATAATAAATAAAAATTAGGATTATTTTATGTTGCTTCAGCAATATATAAGAGAGAAATGAACATATAATGTTTTTACTAAAATTATTAAAATTAAAAACAAAAATCTGTACTGCTACAACCCATGAATGGTCAGGGGTTCAGTACTTTGTAAGGAAGTAGTTTTACTATAATAAAGATTGTGCAAGGAGGTGTTTTGGTCAGAATCACGCTCCACCGCCAGGTTTTTAACCGATTAAAGATTTTTACTATAATTATTCTTAGTTACGTTAATGTTACTAAGAGTGAATTAGCCATTTTAACATTAAGAAATTCATACAGTGTGTTAGAGACCATGTAAAATATAATACGAATAATATTTATAAATATAATAATAAAAATACAAAAACGATCTTACAAGAAATAATCAAACTAACATTTCTTAAGTAAGCTTTCTGAAGTTTATAAAATGAAATATTTTCTTTTCCAGCAACCACACGTTTGTATTTACAATGTCACACACCTATATTTCTAGAAAGGAAGAAATGAATTAAAACTGTCTATAATTATCTATATAATAATTAGTTCTAGGTGAACAAACATTCAACGAATGTTTTAAATATTTAGCTCAATGAAATGATATTAGTTTATATTCGTCCAAAGAAATTTAACAACAAAGGAGGAAATAGTAGACAAGGCAAAAGAGCTAAGAAACAGGACGCTGGGACACGGTGAAGAGCATTCGGGATGACAAGAAAGGACGTAAGTGTTTGCCGATAAAGAGGAAGCGCCATTATTGTAGCGTAGCAGTTTTGCTATACTGCCGACCTCTGCTTCAATTTCCCACACAAAATGGGAAGGAGGGTCTACAGGTGTCCTTCTGGAGCCCTCCCAATACGGGGCTGTGGGGAGGGGTCGTTCTTGACGAGTGTAACAGCCAATTCATGCGGATCAATGAGGGAGAAAATTTATCATTGCCTCTTCAATACTATCCGTAGCCCTTCTCTGGATTGCCATCCTTAAATATAATAGCAGTTTTCCACCGCACTAAGGGTAATATCCTTTTAAGGGTGCATACTTTTTACGGAGTTGTAGGGGCTCCTTGGGCGTAAACATTCATAAAGTGAGTCGTCTACTAGGTTGTATTTTATATTTTACATCAATGAATATATAAAATAAAGAGTGCAGTATTTTCTTGAAAAGTCATTATTGTGATTATTCCTTGTTTAAAAATTAGTTAAACTTGTTATTTATTTTAATAAACAATTAAATGGATTAAATACAATAATTTTCCTAGTTTGGATGTTTTGAAATGGAATAACACACCAAATAACTTACAATTTAAAAATGCAGTACTACAATATACACCCGCAACCATCTCCTCATATAAAAGTGCAGCAACTTGTTATTATTTAGTAAAAATGTAGTAACCATCAAATTTTACCAACTGTATATGAGTATTTACGAGTACTAAGCAAATACCAGTTATTATGTTTTTACACTGAGAGCAGTTCAAATACTTTGTAGTAAATACCAAAACAATCCGACAATTGTTGGACAAGTTTGGAAGACAAATATTAATTTACCGCCTTTTATAAATTCAGATCTCTAATAAAATCAGGATTATAGAAGAGGAGGCTTAATAATTTAGATACTTTCTAAAGTTCTAAAAAATTTTAGTTGGGTAAATTTTATCAATCATGGTTATATGATTTCTATATTTATAAAAAAAAAAATGCGGGTAGGTATATATATATATTGTAATTTATGAATATCGATGGCTCACTTCAAAGGGGAATAAAGTAAATTTCCACTAGCTCTAAAAAAAATACAGTTAAAATTTCTTTCTTTTAATAAAATCACGATTTTTAGTTGACTAAAAAGTTTTAAGTATAAATTCTAAATTTATTCAGTCAAAACATTTATTGAATGGTTGTAATTTTACTGTAAGAGAGAAGCTATAATAATAAAATATTTCATAAAGTTAGCGAAAATGTTGGATGTAAAACAAATATAAGTTGTTTTAGAATCATTAATCCAAAAACGATAAATTAAATTTTAAAAGTATTTACTCCAATTAATCTTTTTTCAAAATTAAAACTTTTAAAGACATGTCCGTGTATGTAATTTTTTTAAAATTAGTATAGAAATAATAATTTTATTTTTTTACAGCTTAGACTTTTACAAATAAATTTCGGTGAAAATTGACCTAACTTCGCAAGGTTACCATAAAAGATTCTTATTCTAAAGAAAATTTGTAGTGTTCTCTTCCAAAAACATTTTTTATATGACATAAACAGACTTTACAAACTTTATTACATACCTTATTCACATTAGCAAATAATATCTCTATAATATTATTAAAAATTAGTGATTATTAGAATCAATATTGTCAAAATATGTAATTATTTTAAGAATAATACATTCTATAAATTCATCGGCTGATTTTTATTTCGATACTGGTGATTTTTGTATTGAAAAATTTTATTATAAAAAAAGTTTCCAACAAGCATTCCACATATTTTTTTTAATGTGAATTTGCTCACTTGTGATTATATAGTTAAAGTAATTAAAAGATTTGGATCTGTTCTGTTCCGAAGGTGACGAAATTGTTTTGTAATCTCGTGGAAATAGAACGTACATGTTTAGAACCGAGCGCGTGCACCGGTGATCACTTAATGACCGGTGATTATTTACTAGACTGCCAGGCCAGCAACAAGTTAATTCCGTGTAGATGTTTATCCTTCTTTAATTTGGTTTTCGACGTACTTCTATTGTATTTTATATTTTTTTTTTAGGAAACTTTTTATTTCATAAATTTAAAAACAAAATATGTCAATATAAATATAATTTTACATAACTGAAATCCAAAAAAGAACACATTTTATATAATATTTATATAAAATAATATTCAGAAAAAAATACATATTTTAGTGATGAATTCAAATTTACCACTATTGACCCGTTCGCATTGTATTAAAAAATCCAGAAAGGTATGTTTTCTTTGTTTCATTATTAATCGTATGTTTGTGATAAATTTTAAGTCATCAAATTGCGCTAAAGGTGAGAAGAAGAAATGTTTTAAAGAATTGTCAAGGGATTGAATAAAGAATTTGCAGTGCATACCGAAGGTTAACTGATAAATTTGCAGGTAAAGCAAATCTTAAATCTGAAATCATAAACTTATGAAATCATAAAAAAAAGAGCACTATCATTTTTACGGTTCTAGCTTATTACTCCTGAAGCAGTCCACAATCAATACCTTTAGTCATCAGCATTCCTGGATCAGTAGCTCTATCCCTGAAGAATGAAAGAAATTTTTATATTATCAATTATAAAAATGTTATAGAACATAAAATAGATTTATATAGATCAAATTTAAGGTTCTTTTTTTATAATAGATATGAAAATTATTGATTGTGTTCAACATGAATTTATGCATTTTTTTTTATAAAAATCGTTCATATACTTTTTAAAATAAATTTATTCTTATCCTCATTGTGACAATTAATGAATTTATAATCCTTTATAATAGCTTTATATAAGTGTGTGAACATTTATATAAGTTATAGTTAGAAAGCATATTTTATTAAACTTAAGATGCATTTCTCTCTGCCAACAACCCTTTATAATATATATATAGAGGATTATTTTACCTTTCAAAAATCAAACTTTTATTTATTGAAAATATTACAATCAGCCACAAATTTGGTAAATGGGTAATAGTGATAATTAGTACATATTAACTTTGTAGACTTTCATACAAACATAATGTATATTTTAATAAAAAAAAAAAAAGTAAATACAAATAAAATTACAAATGTAAATATAAAAATAAATAAAAGCTCTATAGGTATATAAAGAAAAATGAAGAAATGATATTTATAATCTAAGTAAAATAAATTATATACACTATTTACAATCTCAATATAAGAACCCCTGAGCCCACTCTTCCCCCACCCACGAGAAGTATGGCTCTTTGAGATCCCAGCGCAGCTCTCTCACTACGTCACTGATAATGAGCCAGTGGATGCTGAGTAAGAGCGCTAAAGCCGCAATCACTCTACATGAGCGGAGCATCTGGCCATTGCCGGAACTCCAACTGCCAATTTTATTTTACAAAAAGTCTCTTGGCCACTCCCGTTTTATCCTTCGAGGTGGATTGTTGAAGGATGGGTGGAGCTAGATGAGGATTGAACCAAAGGATTAGGATGACTATCGAGGTTTATATGGAATTTTGAGAATTTGGTTGGTATAAGGTCAAGGACTGGTTGGTATGAAGGTAATTGTGTATTGTTCTGTCGGGAACGTAATTGGTTGCATTGACTATGGTTCTGAGGATTTTGGATGAAAGAACTGGATACATTTGATGTTCGAAGGTTTGGCTGTTGCTCAAACTCCAAGTCCTTAGGTCCAGATAGGTCTTAGGATAGTTTTATAAATTAGTAGTTTGTTTTCTATTGAGAGATTAAAGGTCCTGCTGAGTAGTCGGTAAAGTTAACTCTTGTCGTTTGAGTCTATTATGTCTAAGTGCGTCTTTTGTTTAGTATGAATCCAGGTTATCGCACTGTGTCGGATCTGGGTACAAAGAAGAATGTTATTAAAAGGGTGAAAGTCTCATGGGTGAATTTCGATTCAGTAACTTTTATCCGCATTGATCGCATCAATGCTCAATCAGGGTGAGGTGTGTTTTGAGATTGGATGAGGGTGTTACAGGATCAGGATGGGAGGATAGAATGTCTGTATCGTCAGCAAATGTTGCCAGGAACGTATCAGGGGTGATGGGTATGTGAGCAGTGAACAGGATGTAGAGCGCTGGACCCAAGACACATTTTCGATCGGATCTCGCTCAGAACCACTGCGAACTCGAAAGGAGCGATTTGAGAGGTGGAAGCAAAGGATAAGGTATAAGGTTTGAGGTTATAGGGACGTGAGCTTGAAAAGCAATCCGCATGCAATACCCGGTTGAAAGCTTGTGCTATGTCCAGAAAGGCACCCGAGCAATATTGTTTCTTTTCACGAGTTGAACGACTCTGAGGCCTTGTTGGACTGTGAAGTTCTTCGGCTGGAATCTAAATTGATTGATGTACGGGAGAACGCTATGGTTTAACTATGGAGAAGATACGTTTAGGAAGATTTTTCAAATATTTTTCAGAGGATTGGAAGTAAGCTAATAGGTCCATAGGAAGCAGGATTATTAGGGGGTTTTCCTGCTATTGGAAAAACAACTATAATGGAGTGTTTCCACAGGGTAGGAAAATGGGTTGTTCTAAGGATACAATTGTAAAGATATGAGCTTTAGAAGGAAGTTGGCGAAGGACTTGAGGAGTGAGAAGATTTTACGAGTAATTAGCATCTATATTTGATATTTGACCTCAGAAGAGGACTCTTGTTGGTAAGAAAGAGGAATTGGTGACGATAGGTATTCTTCGATTGTTTCGGTTTGGTCAGGATGAAGTTCAGGATGAGGAGTAAATGTGTGAGAATGGTGAATGGCTAGTTCTTCAGCTTATTCTTTGTCTGATTCGGCCCATGAACTATCATCTCGTCTGAGGGGGTGGGAAATGTATTTGGATTTTAGGATTTTTTTTTGGTCATGTTCCAGAGTATAGAGGATTAACAAAACAAATAAATTAGTCGTTCAGTGGAACCTAAGGCAGTCCACAAACTGCTTATGAATGAATTCTCATTTGAAAAGGCAAGACAAATGTGCAGCATTATTTTTTGTATAGCGTATTTGTTGTTTAAAGCAAGAATTACAGATACAGCTTATCAAATAAAAAACATTTTTTTTTCATAAATGGCTTGGAAAAATGATTTTAAAACAATTTTTTAAATGTTTGTTATTTACTAATAACATATGTAAATAATTTAAATAATAAACTCTTGCGTAAGAGTGAAAAGCGTTATCACCCAAACATTAACACCCATAAAAAAAATTAGCACTTCAAATTAGACGTTTCATTCTGAGGGTTTTTCCATAGATGACTATGTCAATGTTATTTTGATATTTGAAACAAAACTGAGTGGATAACTGATAATGGCTATTGGAAAACGATATTACCATCTGCCTATTATTTTACCAATTAATATTTTCATAATTTAATTCTTTAAAAAGATAATTTATATTTATAACTACAAGGAGACGACTAACGATGGAAAGGATATGCTGATGATCCGATGTTATGCAAAAGTGAAAGCTTAATGGTGAAACCCGGGAAGAAGGGGGACCATTACTGAGAACAATTGTCTTCTGATGATGACGGGCAAGATGATGGATCGTTTGTTGATGGTCAAACTTGATGAGATAAAAATGGGGTAAACTTTAAACCCGTCCAAAGTATAAATCGTTTATCAGTACTGTGGAGATAAACATCTTTTTGTGTTATATTTTTATTCTATTATAAAGAAAAACAGGCTTAATATTAATCCAGGCTGAATTAAAAAGTTACAAAAAAAAATATGTTCTAGAGGAATAAAGAACACGATTTCACAGGTCATAATCCTAATAATAATAATGTTGGTACACATTTATACGAATAGTACAGCCGTTACAGCTGAGTGGGTTGAAGCGTTAGGTTTGGTTAAGGCGCAATCTAACTTAGCTGTGCCAGTTCTATTCCTGCTTGGGTAGGTCGCCTTTACTGGCGGTGCCATGGAATGAGAACTCGACACTCCCAACCAGAGTGGGAGTGTCGAGTTCTCATTCATTATTTTAACGCATTAATATTTTTCTTCTAAATTAGAATTGGATTTTAGGTTTATATTTTTAATGTGGTTATGTAAAAATTTAATGATTTCTGATGATTTAATTCCATATGGTAGAAATAAAAGTACGTGTTAGGAGGGTTGCAGGTTATAGAAAATTATATTCCTAACATCGTTACCTAAAAGTTTAACTAATTCATTAATTCATAACCACCAAAACATAATGTAAAGTTTTTTTATAATAACCTTAGATAATATTAAGTTCACATATTTTCTTATTAATAATTTGTAAGAGCAGATATAGGAATATACAGAAACAGAAAGGTATCAGCTATGAAAATCCAAATTTTGTAATTTTATATTGATCCCATATCGTGAACCATAAAGTTTTGCCGTCCGAGGTCAACGTTGCAGCACATGTGTGGAGTGAGGAGAAAGACAGCTTGAAAAATATTTTCCTTAATTATCGTTAAATTGGATAAAAATGGTATCACGCAGTTGAGTATCTAACTTCTACTTGATCAAAATAACCACAAAATGAGGTACAAGAGGATTTTATGGAATTATTATATTTGAAAAATTGGAACCGAACTTTGTAAACACATCAATATCAGTAAATGAGACTTAAATTTGAAATACGTTCACATTGTAAATAAATTTTAAAAAAATTAAAAGTGTAAAACAAATGTTTTAGTTGCTTGTTATATACAATTTTTATTTTAATATTATTGATTTTATCCTCATTCAAGTATGAAACTTAAAAGTATTGGTAGTGTAGACTTATTTTAGTAAGTATGGTATTCCCCTTGAATGAGGGATTCCATATACCCAACATTACAATGCTGTTAATTCGGTTTTGAATAAGGCTAAATGTTCCTTATGTAACCGATCTAGCCCGAACCCGATATTATTCCTTCCATAATAAACTCCCTAACCACCCAAACCCACTAGTTTCTAACCTTGGTTCCTCTTCCCTTCCTGGCAATCTTCCGTGGCGCCTGAATAGAAGATGGCCTCGTGATCTTATATTGTAAATTGTTTTTAGAGTTCTACTACTGGGTAGTTTCTCTACATTCTGTATCATATCATTATGTCATTATGATCAAATTTACTTGTTGTATTTTTTATACAGTTGTAAATATCAATAAATAAATAAATAAATAAATAAAATAATAATATATATGGTTTGAATAAGAAGATACAAAAATGTCATTCTATGGGAACAGTCACATATTTTTAAAACCTAGCATACTCTACACACTCCAAAATAATTTATGCAATTTGATACACGAAAAGTTTTAAACAAAACTAGGAATCGGTTTTTAAAGTATCTAACCCAATTTGGTGCATGTAGGCAACTAAAACTTAGTGAGGCTCATAATTAACTAGGAAAACAACCTGTTCCATTTCATGGTAGTACCAGCTTTGAAACGAAATATTGAGTGGTTATATTCAAATCTAGTTCTACACCGCTTTATCTGCTATTTACAAAATCTCGTACGGTGCGAGCATACCACAAATTTCACCCACCTCCTGAAGATTTCAAACAATAAATATTTATTTTTTTATAAAAAATCACATTTTAGGATTTCTGGAGGTGCGAATATTGAATATCGACTTTGCTCCTGCTAGTAATATAACAGTTTAACAAATTTCCTGTCTTTATACAGCAGTCTGTATTTCTCCTTTAGTTGATTATCAAATTATTTCATAGTTCGTATTTATATTTCTTATTTTTGTTAACAATTGGAAATGGTTAATTATTTCAAATAAACAAAATTAAATGTACTTTGTAGGTATTTTTTTTTTTAATTCTGCATATAGGCTCCGTTAAACTATTTTAAAGAGAATGTGAGGCCCAGTTTATATTAAAATCTTTTAAAATTAATTTAATCGTTAAAGGTTTTTTAAATTCGAAAAAATCGAAAAAAAAAAATATGTGTGACTTCGATTTTATACAGTGGCACACCGGTAAATCTCTGTAACATCCCAAGCATGCTCGTGTCTTAAATATTTTATTTTAGATTCACAAGAATTTTTGAGCTAGACCGGTTATACACATACCATTTTGCGGAACTTGTTTAACCGGATTTAAGAAATCTCAAAATGTGTATTTCCGTCCGAAAGTCGAATTCGGAATTTTGCTCAATATTAATCCTCTCCCTTACTATATATTCCATATGGATTTGTGAATGTAAAAAAAATGAAATTAATGAATCCTCATAGGGCTGGAGGAGCTCTTACATACAATGTATTAACACTTTTGATTTTTTGAACACTCTAAATTTTTGAACTTTTTCCCCCATTAGTTGATTGAAAGATATACTGTTAGAGTCAATAGTATAATTAATAAGACGAGGAATGAAGAGAGAGAAAGGGAGAGGGGGAGAATGAGAGAGAGGAGAGAGTACAACAGGTACCCGCCACAGGTGTAAGTATTGATCCTGACTACAGGTGCCTCTGGGTCACCGCACCGATCTCCCGCCCTATTCCACTAGCCCATAGGGTCCATATAGCTGCCCATCCATACCTATAATGTGTTCAATCCTGATCTTTATATTATGATTTTAAGCAAGCATGACCTTACAAAACATTTTTCCTCCGTCGCGTAGTCAAAAGTAATATTTATTGTTGTTGTTATCCAATTGCAGACTATAAAAGGTCAATATCAATCATAAACATTGAAATCACGTAACTGATAAACCAGAGAACAAAGTATCATCTTCTTACATATACATGTATTTACCAATGTAACACACTTCATCATTAACGTTTTTTCTCAAAATAATTATCAACGAATATTTAATTCTACTTTAAATACAACTGAATTCATATATTGATCGTTCAAAGAAAGGATCCATTAAAAAAAAAAAAAAAAAAAAAAAAAAATGACTTTTTAGAAAATAATGTCAACTGAATTTTTAATAAGCACATGTTTTTTCTTTCATGTTCACAAAGCATTGAACTTTTTTAAAGCTATTTTATAAGAATTCACGGAGTGAATCAATAAACATTAAAATCTTAAACTTAATTAAATATTGTGTATAATATTTAGTAGTTCCTTTGCAAACTATTTATTTGAAAAAACAAGAAAAAGAATTTTTTCTTTGCAAGATTATGTAATATTATTAAATTCTGTATCTCAAATGTGAGCTAGAATTATTCTTTAAGGTGACAGATTTAGATCCATTTACTTGCACACCATTCGTGTTTGTGGTATTTGGTTTTCAAAACGCCTGAACGGAATTTCTATTATTTTTTTTGTTTCATTGATCGATTATGAAGATGTCAATAAAACTACTCGATCTTATTATGCTAATTAATAATTATTTATTATATCTTTATGTATAAGACAACAAAGTGACCAATTACTTAATCTCTTTACGTTCGATTTCAGCTTTTATTTTTTTCAAAACAGATATGCTATTTACGAAGGAAATACATTTTTAAATGAAATATTGGTCCAATTAAAAAGGAAGATGTTCCCGTTTGAATGAGATTGTGAGAAAGTGTGCAATGTTCGGTCACATCCTGAATTGTAGTAAATACTACGAGTTTTATTAAATCTATAAAAATCCTAAATGCTTTAAAAGTGATTTTTTTTTATGATATTTTGATAATTTGAAAATGAAAATTGAACAAACATAAAGAACAAAATAGTTTGGAAATTCAATCTTCAGTAAAAATCTGTCATCAATATTGGATTATCCTCTCTCGACATGACGGCAAATTATTATGGTGATAGATTAATACCTGAAGTTAAATTCTCAAACGAAATCACTTCAATATTTGTCCGATTTTCTACAGACTATGCAAGGTAATCGCCAAAAACAGTAAAATATTTTTAGAATTTTTTTTCGAAAGCCTCCAGTACAAAATCTAAAAAAAAATCACCTATGCTGTGAATTGCTTAAAAACTAATAATAATAAAAATATGGCCTACCTCGTTTGATTTAAAAAATGGGAGGCGTTAACCGATTTATTAAGATTCTGTATAAACCTTTATTACTATAAATGAATAAATAAATCATTTTATCTACTAGTAACTAAAATCAAATTTCAAATAAGATATATTTCCATAATATTGTGTAATATGTAAGTGGTTAAGTAGAATACTCATGGTATAATCATGGTCAAAGCAAACCAGCAATTCAGTTTAACTGTGTGGCAATACATCGCTGATGTCAGCATGATTTGATCATCGATTTTACACCAATGGAGTTAGAGGGGAATCACATTCAGTGCCGAATACCCTATCTCAAATATACATCAAGGTCCTATATCCTAAAATTGAAAAGAATTATAATTGTACTATATATTTTGGTTTATGTAATATATTTTAATATGTTGTCATTAAAATATTTCTATACCATATTTAATAATAAACTATTCTTACGTACTATCGTTTTCGTTATTTTGCTGTGGGTTATGACTATTTGTGAGCAGTAAAAAAAAAATAAATAAACAAAAAATGTGCAAAATCGTGCAGTAGAAATACAGAATGAAATGTGTATCAATTGGAATTCTCAATAGTATGAACCAAATTTGAAGGCGGAGAATGAACTTTCTTTATAACAAGCTTATCCTAAAGAGACAATTTTTTTCATAATTATTCAAAACAATTGATTAATACTATTTGAAAAATATTCATATTCCATTTACTTACTTTTTTTAGGTTGAATTGAACTATTTATTTAATATCAATCCACTGTCTAACTGAAATTTGTCAGTTATAAATTACAAATTAAATAAAAAAAAAAAAAAAACGCCAAAAGATTTGATAAAAATATAGAGAAATCTTCATATTGATTAAAACCAACTGATATTGAGTTTAATATTGATTTATTTGTTATAAATGCACTGTCTAACCTCAAATTTGTCAGTTATAAACTAAATGAAAAAGAATAATGATGAAAACATAAATATGCGTATTATATGAGAAACTTAGTTCAAACAATAAATGATATGCAACAAAAATCACACTTTAGCTCAAAAAGAATAAAATGTGAAACAAAAAAAAACTCAAAAGGAGCTAATTTGTTAAGATTCGAATTTCTGCCGAGGTTTTCCGGAATTCCAAGCTAGACAGATAGGCAAAAACGATGCAATCTCACGAAAAACCGGTTTTGTATATGAATTACAGTATAACCTTTCTTTCATTTTTTTAATTTTGTGTTCTGAGTTATTGTTATTTTTTCTCCTAGTTCCTTTAAAAAAAAAAAAAAAAATGAATAAAACAGAAGCTGCGGAAGAATACGTAGTTAATTCATAGGAGAAAGCGTATCTTTTTGATAAAGGAATTTTAGTAATGAAGAATAATTTAAAATTATTTTTCATTACCCCAACACATTCGTGCAAATACGATATGATTTTATAATGTACAAGAATAGAACTTATGATTGTTTGGTTAATGACTATCATAAAAGTTATAATAGTCTTCAACAACATCCAATTAAGTTATAAACCTGTTGTAAAACCACGAGATCAGTGCCATATAAATATGAGTCTGGATTATTACGAATGATGATTACCTGCCATTACGAAGGATAAGGCAAGGAAACGACCTCCCACTTACAAAGTATTATCGTTATTAAAATATTAAAGTTGAAGTCATTAGGCTTTATCGGGAACCGACAGGCACTAACTATAATGAATTGTCTGTCACCTGGGATAATCAGCTAACATTATTAGCCTTGGACCCTGTCGGTAGAAGATAAGCTGGGCCCATCAAGCCCTTTCCAGATCCCATCCTGTAATCCGGCATTTCCTTTCAGGGAATCCATTAGTTCATTGCTCCAACTTGCAACGTAATCTGCCAAGTCAAATAAACCCTAAAACATTTCAATGAAAGAGATAACTTGAATAGTGTTTAGGTAATGTGTTGATAACGAACTATGGTACATTTTACTTATGAATCACATCTAAGAAAAGGACCAGTGAAAAATTGTTGCTTAAATTCAACTTGCTTTACACTTGACCAATGAAGGAATTGGTTTATTTGAATAATAGTGTCTCAAGGTGTCATACTTTTCCAGAAACCCTGAAAAATTAATGAAAATATTTGCTTAAGATTCAACTTATCTTATTACTGTCTGAAACGTTAGTATCTTGCTGCGCACAGGCCTGATGACTTGAGGTGTGTCTATCGATGTCCTTGTGACAGTTCATCAAAAGATTATAATCTATCTGTGCTACTTACACATTCTTCAAAGTGAAACAACTTGAGGTCAAAATAATGGTTATTGAATATATACGTATAGGAGGTAGTTGTATGTATTCCTGGTAGCTTTGCCCCTGTGGCCTAATGGATAAGGCATCGGTCTCCCAAAATAATGTAATGACATTGTGTTTTTAATTAATATTTAATAATTCTGATTACGTGAGAGTGGGTAGCTCACTAGTAAGTAAATGTGTTTGTTACTAACTCAAAGGAACCGTGTTCGAATGTGTAAAAAGTAGCCGTGAGACAGCCATGTTGGTTCAGAAGCCCTCTGGGGTTCACTCAGCCTCACGGAGTGTGAATCTTCAATTGAATCTGGGTGTTGAGCATGATTCTGACCAAATCACCTCTTTGCACTACAGTCGGTCTAGTAACAGTACTTCCTTACAAACTACTGCACCGCTGACCCTTCATGAGTTGTAGTGCTAGAGATCTAAGTTTAATTCTAATTATAAATGTTTGCAACAATTATTATTTCTTCTTCATATATAGAATCTGGAAATTTATTTTCTTAGGTAGTGAAATCAGAAATGATCATGCCTTTAAATCAAAAGTTAATTTCTATTCTTGATCAGTTTCTATATGACTGGGATTTTTATTTTCGATTCTTTTTTGTCTGTTATTTTGGAACTAAAAATTTTTACCTGGAAACATTTAGCAGTAATGTACCGAAACAAATAAAGTAAAACATCCAAAATGTGCAAAAATATAATTATTTTTATAAATACCCAAGTCCTGCAAAAACGTATATTGTTTAATTTATAAGGTTTTTATAAGAAAGCTTATCTGACTTTGTTTAAATTGAATTAAACTCAAATACTCTCTATTATAAGTCAATCTGAAAACTGAAACATGATATTGCCTCTAACCACGACAAAATCAGACGAAATAATGAAGGTCTCTGGTTCCTGAGAGTGGGAATCGAATTTGAAACAGTGGCAACGAATTTTTTTTTATTTTTAAACAGTGAAGCTTATTCTTGAAAGATTTATTTATAGCTACCCAAGATCACTGAATATTACTATTTTAATAATATTCATAATTTGTCTTTACTTATCCTTATCTCTTTAAATGCTAGGCAATGCATAATATTTTTCTACACTAAACTTTAAATTACAAAGGAAATTAAATTAACCAATGAAATTCAATTAAATACATAATATTATAAACTTTATAATATTAAAAATTTGGTTCAAACGTTCATTTTCAATGTCAAAATCGAAATCATCTAATTTATACCAAAATTGCAATGATTGCAACCAAAATAAAAAAAATATATCCGAAAAAGGGCAAAACCTATAATATTAAATTTAAATATATTATGCTAAAGATCGTGATTTATTATTCTAAAGTATTATAACGTGTTCAATTGGTCAATCAATTGGAATGTCCTAGAAATTCGGTAACTACAAATGGTTAAACTAACTCTTGCTAAGGATGCAATACGTTTTCGATTCCCATAGATCTCGACAAATATCGATATAATTTTTTATGAATCGAAGATAAATTTATTACTACATTTTACATACATAAACACTCCATTGTGCATATATAATACATGAAATGTAGTAAAGTATACATAATAAATTTCAGGTATTATATATGTAAGAAGCACTAATTCTATTTTCATGAAGGGTACGAAAAAAAAATTTCAAATCAAATTTAATAAACGTTCGGTAAAATCACGAGAATACTTCCATTTAAATGTTAGTTATTATTACAGTTAATTTGGCTATATTATAAGCTTATTTAAGTCTGAAATTACGCATGTTAATAAATGCGTAAGGAGAAATAAATACCATCAAAAGAAAAATGTAAATATGGACAGAGCCAGTATAAGGACGTCCTGGTGCCAGGCTTTAGAGGCAGATTTATTAGG
Source organism: Halyomorpha halys (assembly GCF_000696795.3). Lineage (NCBI taxonomy): Eukaryota > Metazoa > Arthropoda > Insecta > Hemiptera > Pentatomidae > Halyomorpha > Halyomorpha halys. The sequence goes on from NW_027114633.1 coordinate 188,058, forward strand.
GGTAGATTAGATTTTATATGGTGTAGGGTTGTCGGTCCTTGCGGGTTCCGCGTCGTTACCCGCGAATCCATTTTCCTCACTCCGAGCGGAGTGCCTGCCTCTGAAGTCGTTTAATCTTAGCTCTTCATGTTTGTACAATAGGATTTAGGATTGACACAATTAACAGTATTATTAATTAGATCTGAAAGGAATTAATGAAAAGGTCAAATAATTAACATATAACAATTTTTGAACATAGGAGAAGGACGGTGAATTTATCTACTGATTTGTTCCCTTGCTTTATTTTCTACTAATTATTCTCAATGTCAATTTCATTTGTTTTTTTTTATTATTATCCCTACACGTCCGAGTTCCGACAGTTAAAATTGAAATTATTTTAAAAAATCAAAAGGATAAAACGATAAATTATTATATAATAAAATCTTGAATTACATAGTTATAAATAGTGTTGATATGAGTATACACAGTAATTCGAACAATAATAAAAAAACGAGAGAAAAACTTTGTTTAAAAACAAAAAAGATGTGCTGCCCAATTCCATTGGGTTGAAATTTTTTCTTTTTAATCTCACAACATATTGGCATAACAACTAAACAATATATAATAGTAGTATATGACTTTTTTTTTTATTTTCTTGTGTCATCGCTTTAGTTCTTTTATCTTTTTCATTACTGTTTCTTCTTCATTTTATACTTTATTTATTCTTTTTGTTAATCCCTCTTTTTTCTCTCTCCCCCTTTGCTATCTTTTTTTTTCATATTTTCTCTTTCAATCCTTTGACTTTCCTCTTTTTTTTCTTCTTTATTATTCCCCTCTTTAGGATAAATAAAACACGCTTAGAATACAAAATACAACTAATATTAATTTTAAATAAATGAAATATAAACTTGTTATATATATGTCATATAATTATTAAAAATAATAGATAAAAGTACTGATAGGTATATATATAAATATACAATAAAAAATGAAATAAATAACTAATAGATGTAAAGGAGTAATAAATATATGTAAAAATAAAAAATAATAATATAAAATTATAATTATACAGCAAATAACTATAGTGAAATTGATCTGTAATTAAATGTTTTTGTTTTAAATTGCCATTATATTTATTTTTATGTGTGTTTTTATTATTCGAATTCTCTTATTAATTTATACTAGTAAGTATGAAAATGTTTTCATAAAATCAGGTAAGCTTTATTTTTAATTACTTTTATGTAGCAATTTATCTATCGGTTATACTTATTTCCGTGTTATTAATGTATTAATTATTAATATATTGCATCACAACTTTTTATTTGTCCAGTTTTCTATAGCTTTATTATTAACAATGCCCACATTATTGACGCCTAAATCTGAATAAATCACAAGTTTATCTGTGAGCAATTCAGAGGTAAATTTATTTATTTCAACAATTCTATGAATTAATAGTCTTCCATTCAGTTTTCAGTTTGTTCTGCGATTATTATATATAAATACCAGCTGTTTGGTTCTACAGATTATTTTGTATCTAACCAAAATTATATCACGTTTTGACACACCCGTATTTCTAAAGCGGCTCTTCCGAAGAGGAAATTTGCACGTTATTTGCACGAGTGAACCTTATTGACGGGCCAACCGTCGTTTTTAAATTTTATTAGTTTGGCACCATAAACCGTTTAAAATTGGTGCCATTAGTGTGCCATTGGTGCAATTATAAGATATAGCCTCAACAAACAACTTTTTTTTTTTATAACCCTCTTCTTGATCACTTCCAACATCCCGGGGGGAAGGAGAACGGTTTTATCCGTACATAACCGACCTATTCTAGTGGCGGATCATGTTTTCATTCCGGGGGACCTTCACGAAATAAAAATCAACCCTCTATGTCAGAATCGAACCAGCGCTGCTACAGTTACGATGCAGCTAAAATTGACGCCTTAAACCCCTCGGCCACAAAAGGCATCTTCAGGATACAGCAGGCGCCTATTTTGAAACGGTTGTTGGCACCAAACTCTTAATATTTAAAACAATGGTTGACTTTTGTATAACTGGTGCACTTAATCTAGTGCTGCCATGTTTAATTATAAGTTGTAATAACGAAATCCGTAAAAATATGGGGAAAAAAAGATGTACTGATTGATGTACGTGGCAATTTTTTTTCATTTTTATTGCATTTTTTACATCAGATTTGTTTATTTTATCGTTCTGATTTGACGAAGGATTTTTATAATATATAATAATTTACATATGTCCATTTATATTACTTATAATTGGTTTTACTTTTTTTTCTGGATAGTGCAGTTTCATTTGATTGTGTATCCTGTGTTTATGACATTTACGTTTTTCACACATTAATGTATCCAATTTATTACAATTTCTGTGAGTATTAAACTATTGTAATAGCCTATTCATTTTTAAGGTTCATTCTTATTTTATGCAAATAAAAAAAATTAAAATAATTATTTTAGGAATAAAAACCAAATGCCAAATTTCAATGCGTCCAACAATATGCGACCGAGGTTCATGGCATCATGTAACATTAGTAAGGGGTGAGTGTTCATAACAGCACAAGAATTTTTTCGATAGAGAAATCGCAACATAATGCTTCTTCGATGGTTAGAAGCGACCAACGTTAGAAGATGTTTGTAGTATCATGATTTAAAATTCGCTACATTATTACTTTTTTTAATAACATGTTATTTTGTAAATAGAGGTGAAAACTACATCTGTATCTATACCTATTCAATATGTTATTAAATTTATTTCCTAAGCGTATGTTTCTATTTCATGGAAAACATTATAAAAATTGTGTAGTATTAGTAGTTGGTGTTATTAAGGCAACTAGTGCCACCTTCTCTTAGATGAATGAGACTGGTTAGTCTAAAAGGCTGCTGCTGAGTCTAAAAACCTTTTTAGAAATTGTTTGGGCTCTCTCGTTCGCTGGGAGAAATCTCCCCATTCATAGTGGCTCCTTAAGGCCCTCAACTTCACTTTCCTCTCTTTGAGTAGGGTTTGTTCGATGGTCTGAGAAAACTAAAAAGATTCTCGTCAGAGAATGGCTCATTCTTATAAACAAAAAACATTGGAATGTTAATGCATTATCATAATGAAAATATTTTGAATTTGGTGAATGACACAAATCTTCCTTGTTTAATTGTAATAATTTATTTCATATAATCAAAAACATTATTTCATATAATTTTAGAAAATATTATATTGTAGATGTTAAAATTCATTAGGATTTTTCTTATAAAATCAACAAAGAAACAATTGTTCCAACTTAACGTGAATGGAATTAATATAATTAAAAAAATCCACGAAAATATGATGGGTTAATCAGAATTCATAGGCTAACTAGCAACTAACGCTAGAATTCTCGCATGCCGGAAATCCATAGAATGTAAAAGAAAAATACTTAATGTATTAGTAATGCAGTGGATTCCAGCCCATTGCGGTATACCTGCGGATGAGGAGGCCGATCGACTTGCACGGTTAGGGGCTAGCCAACCACAGCCCCTTCTTCCTATCACCATGGACATGGCGAAAGAAATGGCCCGAAGCGCTATCACTGAAAGAGCAGAGGAAAGGAGTTAAGGAGAATTTGGGGACAAGAACTGGGCGGCATTGCTAGATCCTAAGAGGCGCCCTCCATTGACTTTACCAAGAGCGGTGTCAGTGGCATGCTTCAGGTTGGCTACTGGACATGACTATTTGCAGCACCACCTGAAGAGAATAGGAGTGGCTGAGTCTTCAGACTTCGTCACTCCTAGCAGAAATGTCTCCTTTGGCGTAGGGGGAAACAAAAATGCATAGAGGCCTGGGATATTTTAAATTAATGAGCTTTTTCTATATAAAATACTAATTTCATAATAAGTTTTTAGTAGTATCTAATATTGTTTTTTATTATAAATGATGTATGATTTATTTAATTGTTTCAGATATGTCTGGAAGTATTGAACTCTATTTGGTGCAAAATGGATCCAACGTTTCTCACATGTAAGTATCCGTTCTATGAAAAAATGTCGCTATTTGGAAATTCTAAGAACTTTCAAATATTGACCTGTAGAAATATACCTAATTTTCTAAGTAAAAAAAAATATTTGAAAAACGGGTAAAAGTTAATGAAAAAACTAGGTTCATCTTTTTAATTCATGAATTCATTCATTAATATTTATCTTAAGAACGTCTTAATTTTTTACTGGTCTTAATCATTTTCTACAGATTTATTAAAAATTATTTTATTATGTAATATTACTTTTGTCGTTTGTTTGCAAACAATGGTAAATGGGATAATTGGAAGTGCACATTCACAGCATATTTACATAAATATAAATTAAATGACAACAAAATAAGAAAAATAAAATAAGCAAACAAGAATAATAAATCAATTTTATAAAATAATAAAAGAAAAATTAAATCAGTAGTATAACAACATGGTAAAAAAAATTCTTATTTACATTCAGCCTGGAAAAAATCCTAATCTATAGATTACCACTTAACAATAGATTGAACAACTTATAATATATTTCTAAATATCTTATATTTATTGATTTTTAAAAATTAAATTTCACAGGCATAAATTTGATGAGATAATTTTAATTTTCTTATATTTCAATTAAGATATACGAGATAAAAAATATTTATTTTCTATCTGTGGTTCTATTGGATAATTCAAATGGTCCTTCTTTTATGGAGAACTGCATAGAAATCGGCGCTAATAAAATATACGTAAGCCATTACAGGAATATATATTTTGTAGTATGATGTCAACTTGGTTTTTAATATTTACCCTTGTGTTTTAGAATTTAATTTCATTTGCTCATTTTTGCTACAAATCGGGTAATTTATTTACTAGTGGAAAAGATTGTTAAAGCGAACGATCGGTATAAGGGAAAAACAGATTTTTTTTTTCCCAGCTTCAAGTTCTATTGAAATAATACAATTTGCCAGACTCGAGGGCAGTACGTATTAAGGCTAAATGTATTCAGTCGTACTATATGAACGTATCAAATAAAAACAAAAAGTTAATAAATAATAATATGTGTGTTCCATGTACGACTTTTATTTTAAAATATTTCCAGAAGATAGTCAAAGTAGTGGACTGAATCTAAAAAGGAAAGGGGTATGGAGTTAAAATGAATTGTCAGACAATATCTGAGTGAGATAATGAAACTGAGATGCCAATTGGCTGACTCCATGCTATTATGAGTTTAAAGATGTCATTACAGTGTTGGATTGGAATCATCAGCGGAAGTTACAATGAAGGAAATCAGGATTTGAAGGAATGTCAGCTATGAATAGGATGTAGGGAACAGGACCCAAGACACTTGTGAGACTCGGACTGGGAAGGAGCGGCTTGAGTGGTAGAATCTAAGGACTAAGTATAAAGTTTGCGGGAGATAAACTAACAGATTCCTGTTTGTACATTGTTTTATTCAATAAAATAGAGTAACCATCTCTTCCACAATCCTTTACATAAATTTCTTTGTAATTCTAAGAATCCTATTTATTTTTTCAAATGAATATTAGTAATAAAAGATTTTATCATACTCCAACAGATAGCACAAGTAGCTCAAATTTAAAAAAAAGTGTATTCTATCTCTTTTCTCCTGTATACTATATATAAAAGTCTGATTTTCTCATATTTTTAGAGGAAAATAGATTTTCTGATCTACAACTAATTAGGTGGAACGTGACTGGGTGATGATCACTTCTCATCCCAGAATTTCAATATGCAGATACACTTTAGGGATCCTTGCCCAAACCCTACCCTGACGTGGGAAATGGTTGTGTTGAGCTGGGGTCTGAATGACAGAGTTTACTGTCAATATTGTGAATATTTCAATCCTGACCTCACGAACATCATCCTACTGCCAATGTTCTTGAATAAAAAATCATGAAGGAGGGGCCGAGGGTGATAATAAAAAATTCACAATGGCTGACCTTTGGCAAAAAAACATCCAGCATCTGTTGTTTCGAATTTACCTTTATTGCCTACTTCTAGGGGCAACTTCAGACGTCATGCTATTTAAGGTTTTTTGTTTTGTTCTATTCATTAAATTGTAATCTTGGCTTATTCATATCCACCTGTCTAAGTATTAAGTGTAAATATATTTGTTTATTTGTTTTCGGTTATATATATATTATTGTATATTTTTAGTTTTCACTTATTTTATTTTTGTTATTAATATTTATTTACTTTTCTCTTTATTTAATACGTATATATGGTATGAGCGAGAACTTATTATTATAGAATTTCATTATTTGGTCCTAAATAGCAGCTTTTATTATTATTCAATAAATAAATCATCCAGAAAAGTTAGATATATATTTGTTTGAGTGAGTTTGCATTATATAAAAATAAACATCTATTATAATATCTATTACAACGATGTATAACCACTATATACCCAAAAGTCTCCTTTGAAAGCAGATTCTAGCACCCAGGAGAAGACGAAGTGTTCATAATTTACGATGGCGAGTAGCTAGAGATAAGGAACATCCTCACGCTTTCAGCGGGTAAAGTGATCGGTTAATTTCCTGATTATTCAGCTTTCTGGGCATTATTCTCCTCTTCGCCCCTTAGTGGATAGGCTAGTTGAACCACTGGGTTATTGGTCCTATGGTCGAGTATGCTAATCAATTCAATGTTATCTTATAAAAGAAGGATTTTCGTTTATTAACTCTGATTAAAAAACCGTAACATAGATGCGTTGAAATGGAAGAATCTGATAAAATATATAATTGATGTTTTAAGATTTTTTATTTACCTCAGACTATGGAAGGAAAAGATAAGATCAGGCCTTATCGATATTATGAGAAGAAACCGTGAAGTACAATAAGGCGTTTTAGATACTATTAATATTAAACCAAATTAACGCATTTCTTTATCGATTAGCACCCATTCAGATTCCCGTTCAGTTTATTACATATAAATTTTTTTAATATGAATTTGATGAATAACACAAATCTTCCATGTTTAAGTGTAATAATTTATTTCATATACATCAACAACAACGTTTCATGAATATCCCACATCTTGAGGTTGCTATAAAACCAAATTCAACAAAACTTACAACATGTGCTTACATTACTAATATATCATATATACATCAAAACTATTCACCTGATAAAAATATTTTATATATAAAGTATAATTATCTCCTTATTTTGTCATTAGTAATAATATTGAATCATATTATTGTCACTTAATAAATAAAAAACTTTTTATAATATCAACATTTATGCTTTTTTAAGGAGAATAATTACCTTCCTTAACGTTATCTTTCATTATGATAACAACCATATAGACTATAAACAATTATCTCCTACCTCTATTACCACAAAGATGAACAATATCACTAAAATTAAAAATTTTCAAAAACAATTTTTTTTATATAAAACTATTTCTTTATAAACAATTTTTTTATACAATAACAAATAACAAAGATTAAAATAATTCTAAATTCTATAAAATTACATAAAAACTAAAATGTTAATTTATTTATAATATCTATATAATGTGTGCCTAAAGGTTTTGTATCTGTTTTATAACTAATTGCTTTTTCAATGTTTTTTGTAACATGTACTGATTCTATTATTTTTCTATTCCTACTGTTCTTAACTATATCTAATATTTCTGGATTATTGAAATCAAATTGATGTTTATATTTAATACTATGTTGTGCCAATACTGTAATTCTGATGTTTTTTATATTTTTACAATTAATCTTATGTTGATCAATTCTTGTTTTTAATTTTTTAGATTTTAGTTTCCCCAATGTATAAACCTTCACAATTCTGGCAATTAACTTTATAAACAACATTTAATTTATCTTTAAAGTCAATTTTGTCTTTCATATTATCCAGATAACTTCCCAATTTATTATTTTTGTATAATCCAAACTTCAAATTATGATATTCATATTCCATAAATTTTATCTGTTAATCCTGGAATATAATTTAATTTAAAGTAATGGTAATTATTAATCCTAACTATTTCTTTTTCCATTACATTCTGTAAGCTATCTTTGTTTGTTTTATCATTTTGTATATTTTTATTTTTATAATAATCCGTGATTATGCTTGGATTAGGTGATTATGCTTTGACATGTTATAAGTTTTGTTGAATTTGGTTTTATAGCAATCTGAAGATGGGGGATATTCCCGAAACGTTGGTGATGTATATGAAATAAATTGTTACACTTAAACAAGGAAGATTTGTGTCATTCACCAAATTCATATTAATTCTTGAAACTCTTCCAGTAGAAGATCATTAATTTAAGAATATTTTTTTTATGAATCACAGAAAGAAAAAAATAAGTGTGAAAATATAATATTAATATTCATAGTCAAGATAATTTGAAGTAAATGTAACGATTGAACACTGTAAAACAAAAATAGCTTTTTTCCGGCTGTTTTCAGCCATTAACCTTCTGTATTCGTTTATTTGAAAGCCCTTTTCTTTTATGTTTTTTTTCAATCCAATTTTCCAACTGATGCTGAATCAAAAGAAGAAATAACTTCCTATTTCTCTGTTCAAGCGAATTGGGGAAGCTTTTAAAAATATATCCGAGATTTACAATCCTTTTTTTTTACTTTATTGTCATGAAAAGTATTTTATAATAATAGGACATCGAAGAAAACACTATTACTATATCTATTTTCTCGACATCTGATTATATCTTAGCTCAAGATTGCGGCAATTATTACTTGAAAACAATACAAGACGTCTAGGAAAAAAAATGAAATGGTGTTAAAG
>NW_027114633.1:196948-198089 GCF_000696795.3 Halyomorpha halys
AAAAAGTTCCACGAGAAATTCTTGGTGTAGAGTTGAGCTTGTGAGTCAATGGTTATTTCGTCTAATATAGTTTAGTATTAAGAGTTAAGCTGAAAACGTGGACACTGATCGAAATCCTTTTTATTCAAAAGTCAAGAGGTGTCTATGATTAAATCTAAATTAAGTTCTCTTAGTAATAATTAAATTGTGTGCAATAGATAGTTAATTTATGAAATAAAATATAATTAAGAAAATGTCAGGGTAAACGGATGTAACTGATTTTCTATTTTTAAAATATTTGTATTCGTCATTCGTTCGTAAACTTTACCTACTTATAATATTGGTCACATCAAGAAAATGACAGGTTTGTATGCAAATTTCCCTGGCATTCATACCGATTCTAAGAAAAAAATCGAAAAAGTTTAACTATATTAACCAAGAGAGAAAGGTGTATAATTTTCAGTACTTCCTTCTTAAATCGTTCTCAAAACTAGGAATAAGAAGTGTGTAAACGAATAAGGAGAATAAACGAAAAAACTTACACCTTTTCCAGTTTTTACGTATTGCTTTGTATTTTTCAATGTACTTAAATCAATTTCATATCTCAGCCTTTTTAAAATAAATTAAAGCCGAAACGAAGACATTTGTCCAATACGGGTGTATGAATGACAAATCATAAAAATACGCATCAGACACACAATATGTCTGAAGTGGGGTAAAAACAAACCTAAATTTAACGACGAAAGTTTTTGTTAAATAAAAAATAATATAGAAACAATTTTTCTGAAAAAGATCATCAACGAAGTATAACCAATGTTTTCTAGAAATTTTTATATCAAATTGAGTAATTTGTTATTACTGTATGAAGAGTCAACCAGAGCTACAAGAGGGTAATTTGTCAAACAGGCTTAACCTCCTAATGAAGATCTAGAGATAACTCCAAATACATCCTTAATCGACTAAGCGATGCCTTATTTATTATTCGATTAATTGACATAATTATTTGATTTATCGAAGGCCGTGAACTGTTAACTTAAGCAACAGTGGAAAAGTAAGCAAATTATTTGATTTTAAAATTATATATATAAATAGTTGACCGTATAATTTAAAGTATGAAGAAGATGGTCATGGTCGCGGTCAAAAATAACAAAATAGTTTTCAA
>NW_027114633.1:208764-230571 GCF_000696795.3 Halyomorpha halys
TATTATATAATAAAATTATATAAGATGCATTACAAATATTAAATCGCATTTAGCTGGAGCATATTTTGCGTTTTACTTGAGGCACTTTGGAGGAAGGCCTGTTAAATCTTTCAAAGTGTACAATCGCAAAGTACGAAACCATAAAATTATATCCCTCAGGTTAAGTAACAACTTTCAGAAACTAATCGATGTTAACGGTAGTTATTTGTTTATTATTGAACGAAATTTGTTTTGATGCACATAGTGCATCAGCACTTCCTCAAACTAAATTATTAGGATTAAATCATCTAATTACGAAGGATTCGAATATTTCCCAAGTTATAATGAAGTATTAGAAGCGAAAACAATAGTATTTTGGCCTCAGAACGTAGCTGTAAGAGAAACGTCAGTAACAGCTTGTCTCACATACTTGAGGATAGAAACTAAAAAATTCTCAAAACTGAAAATCAAGTTTAAAAAATAAAATGTCCAAATAAACAAATAATATGCACTGATAAGAAAACATGGTGGCATGATTTACTTTGCCAGGCTATAAACCTAAATGTGGAACAAAGTTAATTAAAAAATCAATATTTATTTGTTATATTATCAGTACTTATAATAGATTATACTTTAATTTTTTTTTTGCGTTTTAGAAGAATTTTTTTTTGTTAGTAAACTTAGAATCACGAAAGGTCATAGTTTTTTACTAAAATTCTAACACTATCTTAATCGAATACGGAAGTATAATTTTAATTATAAAATATAAATTAATGGCGATTTAACTAGTCAGCTATAGATATACTCCAGATATATTCTGTAATTGCATTTACTTATTTATGTGACCTACCAAATTCCCTTCCCTCCTATGTATTTAAACAAGTTACAGGCGTCTTTGTCGCTTCTCACGCTCTGAGATATGTCGGAAAGTGAAATTAGTTTCCAGTTTCAACTGTAATGGCGGAATGTATCCTTTAATGTCTTTTAATTCATGTAAATTGGATTTGAATATTAACAAGAGACCTGTTTGCAAGCCATCCCGTCCCTCCAGTGAGCCGGCAATGAAACCGCCCTTCCTTCACTAACTAGTTTTACCTTCCCAGCATCTGCCTTCTTTGCCCAATTTGCATTTAATGGATACAGGGATGATATCGAGAATTGTTTTAGTAAATTGAGAGTTCATGAGCTTCGATAAACCATAAAATCTGTTATCGAGGATGAGTTCATCGATTATTTTATTAATTTAGGCATTAGTGAGTGAATGGAGGACTGGAATTACCACCAATTCTTCGCCTCTTTCATTAAATTTCCTGAGAGATATGATGCTAATGTTTAATGCGCTCATCATAAAGGGAACATATTCTGGAGCCCCGACAAACTTTCAGAAATTTACTCATTTTAAACTTTATGTTTTTTTCTCTCTCTCATATCCTCCTTGTATTAAAAATAATCAAATACATACATATTTAAATAATAATATACGTAATTGTGTTGCGATAGTGTCATTTTAAGCTAAATAGGCGGGGTCCGCTTAAGGTGCGTTTTACATTTGTTGCGGTATAGTCTAGGGATTACATAGAACGGGGAAGGACCGCTACACTGGTGGTAGTGGTGATGACGACTTCATACTGCAGAGTCCAAAGTCCTTCTCTCGGCGAAAATGTCAACCAAGGGGACAGTGTATTGCCACCTCCCAAGTCTTTGTTGAGGAGCGTTAGCGCTAAGAACTTGAATTACCCTTGGCATATGATCTCCAGCACAGAGGGGAGCTAGGACTCTTCATGGATGTCACAGTTCCTGGCCCTCTCATGTGTAATATGCAATTGATTATTTTATTATATTTATATTAAACTATTGGCCGAAGGAGGGAATCCTGGAAACTCTTCAGCTTGTTCAGCGTGGTGTTGAAGAGATGTCGCAGCAGTACTGCAATATAGAGTAGGACTTATTATCATCTAGATGATCTGCAACTCTAGGCGTAGAAATAGCAGCAGTAAAGTGAGCAGATGACAGATCCTTTAAGACTTCTGCATTTACAGAGAGTAAATGCCCTTTTTAACCCAAACTCAGTGTTACATACAGTCATACAATTACTGTAGATGCTTAGTAACATATGATGTGCCCGCAGCGATTTCCCTAAACTAATCTGTTTTATTTTCTGAGATTTTTCACTGATATAAAATGAAATATTGTATGCGGGTTATTTTTAGTTTACTTCTGTTACCGAACACATGTCTATCCATAAATAAGACTAAATACTCGTAAATATCAAATAATGATAAAAATTTATTAAATAGGTGATATTAAAATTGTAACGTATTAATTAAATTACTCACTTCTTTTGATAGTTCAAATATAAATTAGTGTTCACCAATCCATTATTGATTTAGGAGTTATTTTTAGATATAATATAATGATTAATGATCAAAATTTCAAAATTAAAGGAAAATTAACACATTTTAAAAGAATGCTATGATACGTGGTAACTATTGCATCAACAGAAGAGAAACTTCGTTTATTTAACTTGCATTAGACAATTTAATTATCAACCAGTTTTAAACATTCCTGCTTCGTAATATTAAATAATGCTTCTGATTCAAAAATAAAATAAATAATTCGAGGATTTTTGTTTGCTTTATTAAACTGGGATTTGATGACAAAATTGCAAAAAGTGTATAGTTTCATAAAATAAGCTTTACTAAAATAACAACCATATTAATAAAGGATAATATAATTAGTTATAAATATTAAATTATAGTTATAAAAAAATTATAAATCTAATCAATAAAAACATTAGAAATATATTAATTAAGATAACTTGGATATTTTAAAATATTTTTTGTACTCCTAAATGATTCTTCAGATATGAACGTGGTCAAGAATCACCTTATTCCCTAGGGGCTGTTTCAGGGTATAACTTTTTCTTTACCAGCGCAACACTTGGACTTAATACCGAAATTAAGGCTGTAATAGATGTTATCTTTTTATTAATACAAATAAAAAATCAAATACACGATTTATGCTCCTCCAATTAATTTTAATTTATTTTAAATTACAATTTCAATCTTTCTATTTTAAACCATTTCAATCCAAAGATATTGAAAACTAAATACAATTGGACAATTAATAGGGACCACATATAAGGACAGGTTTATTAGAGAAAAGTATTCCCAATTTCTGCAGTAACATTTAAGAACATTTTTACCAAGGGAAAGATTATTAATTACAAATGATACTTAATCCTTAATCGTAAATAAAACTTCCTGGATTCTGTAGTTCACAGTCTCTTCCTTCTATACCTCGCCCCCTCCCAGCTCTGCTTAAGCGTCCAGCCCTCTTTCCCTGTCAATATACCCATCTCGTGAGACATTATCTCACGCGCGAGTAAGGCTGCTATAAAAATATTTAAGTTGTGAGGATTTTTCTCACATGCGACAAGTGAATTTAGTCCATAAAAATATTTTTTCCTCCAGGGAAAACATTAGCAGAACTAGGCAAACGTAGGTATTTCGATACTATAAGTCGTATATGTTAATTTGTTAATATGTTAGGGTGGTCTTTAAAATAAAAATGTGTTTCATGTTTTCACTTCATCGTTGCGCCGAATAAATACTATTTTTTTTTTGTGTGTCATATTCAGGTATTCTAAACATAAAAGAATTGCCACCAGTGTAAAAGACCGATATGTCCCAGCATACTTATTCCAGTTGTGCACGACATTTTTTCGGACTGAGCATTTTTTTAAAAGATTAGTGTTTAGTTCTTATAATATGATATATCTGTATTTTGATTCTTTTTATAACCTTGTCTGTCTAAAATATTATAATTATGTTGGTTTTTTTTAATTATTTAAAAATAGTTTGCTCTTGTCTCAAAATTATTTTTGTTTTATACTTTTTTGGTTATGCTTAAATAAACCTAATCTAAATCAAAATTTTATATTTAAAAAAAATATGCTCAAGAGTGTAAATAAGAAATATGAGGAAAAGTCTTACGCTCAGCCGTTAAAGTTAAAATCGACCTAGCGACCGATGACAAATTTATTGCAATCTAATTGTATTTGCTTTTTAAATGTGTTAATATGTACTATTAAATATATATTAATACTATTATTGAGTAATAATCGATAAAAATGAAAATATGTAAATTTCCAGGCGAGAGAATGTGGCATAAATTCAAAATGCCCCTAAGTGATAGAGTATGTTCTGAATAGCCTAAACAAGAAAATACTCGGGGAATGTTCACAGATACTCAGCCCAGAATAAAAAGTTATTTTCAATCCCTAACACGGAGGGTCCAAGAGGCAAGTTATGGGCCGTTCTATATTCCTCAAAAGTTTTCTTCCGCTTTTTATTTACTGGCCCCAGCTGTTTTGTGTTGTTTTTTTTCTGAAAGAGAACAATAAAGTTTTATTTATTCATATTTCAGTTGCTACATAGGAATAATAGATAAAATTGTGACAATAGGCTCTCATTATTATTTTTATATTTTTTATTATTGTTTATTTAATACCAGATCGGCCTGGTAGACCTTACATGGTTAATATAACAGATACATTTTTTTAACAATTGATTATGGGAGGGAGGGTATAGTCACGTACAAAAGACACCCCTAATTATATACAACGTTATAAATAAAAAAAAAGAAAATTAAGATTACAAAAATAGATAAAAATAATAATTCTTTGTAAGAAAGAAAAGTAAAGTAATTAACAAAAATTACGACATTCATAGAAGTAACAAAAAAAAACAACTGCCCTCTAATGGGGAAAAAAATAATATAAACCAAAAAAAAAAATAAATAACATTTATTCTTTGAATTAATCTAATTACATTAAAACAATAGTTAAATAGAGATAATATATAATTTAATATTCATCATATGTCTTTGTCAAAGTTTTAGTAGCTGGTGCTTCCCTTCCTCGTACATCATTTAATTAATTCAGTTAACGTTGATTATAAAAAATACAAAAGATAATCACTGAATAGGCATATATTTTCTAATAAATTTACTAATTTACTATACATGAGTAAATGTTAATACAATAATGATTTTAAAATATTATAACATATTTATGGTATATTATTATTTGTATATTTATGATCGGTGATTTATGAAACCAGATAGATCCCTTTGGGTGTTCCACTCTGCTGATATGGAATATTTTTGAAGCAAAATGGTTTATGCATGTTATGTTAGTAAGTTATTATTTCGTTCAGAAAGATACTAAGTTAGGGACACCAAGCATTTCCTCCTCGCTGGTGCACTAATTGTAAGTTCCGTTTGAAAATGCGTATGTTAACTGAATTGGTTTAAAAGTAAGTCCACATTGTGCTTTATTCTTAGCATCTTTTATCGCCTGTATATACTGGCTTTTCCACACTCGTCGAGTTCAGGTGGCTTAAATCAATATCTGTAGTGAAAAAATTTTAATAGGTAGAATACGTGCAGCGCTATCCAGAAAGGTTTGAAAAAATAGCAGTTCTATTCGCGATTTTGGTCATATCTATAATTAAGACCTCAATGAAAAAAAGATTGTTTTAATAATTTTTTCGAAAAATACTAATTATCAGAAATACGTGTAGCCCAATGGCTTAGAAAAAATAAGAAAACAACAGTACATACAAGTCTAACTTGAAACTATTGAAAATTATTACTTTGTCTGCTATTTTGTCAATAAATTAAAAATATTATTCACTAACTAATTAATTTATTTAATATTTACCACTATAAAGTATAATAGAAATAATATATTTTCCCTTTATCCTGGTAATTTTTTTTTTTTGTATAATTGTTAAAACCTTCAACACCCAGACCTATAAATTTATCCGAAAAATAATTGTATGGTCAAGTAAACCCGAAACTGGGTACTCTGTTTTAAAATAAAATTTATTTTTGGAGATTCTAGAACTAATATTTAATTTTATAAAAACAAAACTAGAAAAAATTCAGTGGTGAATTTAATTTGAAATTCCATGCAGTTCAGGAAAGCTTTAATGAAGCGAAATAATACGCTCAGAGCTAGTCACATTTTGACTATCAGCGTTTTTTACATATTTATTAGTAATTATTATCTTATTAAAATTGATTGATTTCGGAAACCCCCATAAATTAAGCAAACTCAACTTTAAATTTAAGTAACATTACTGTTATGGTCTTAATTGGTTCAGAGTGAGCCAAATTTATATTACTATTCGTTTTGACACATGAGGAATTAATTTATTTTTGTGTTTTTTTTTTCTGTGACAAGATTTTTTCCATTCAATGATTGTATTATTAAAGTAAAAAAATAGAAAAAAAAAACTTTCTTTACAGTTTTAGCTTGTTTCTTTATTTCCAATAAAATATTTAAATTTTCATGTTAGTTAAAAAACAGGGACAATTGAATTAAATACAAAATAATAGGCAATTTATTTTAAATATTTTTTCTAATGAGCTTAGGTCGGAAATGATTCAGGCCAAACTAACGAAGCAGTTTAATGACATGAATTACGTTCCTTTCAATCCACGAGTTATCCCACAGTTTGTTTTTTATTTATTTTTTTTTTTACCAGCCACGAGTTTTCTGGAATAAGTGCTAATTGATTTTAAGAGGTAAAACGATTTATCTAAAATTTTTAGTAAAAGCCATTCAGTAGGTTTCGAGTTTCATTTTGCAAACGAGTTCCTCTTTTAAATATCATACCTTTTAAAAATTAAAACAAAAAAATATATAAAATAAAGAAGCCACTGGAAGACGCGAATTCAGTAGCAATTATGATTTAGAGATTAACCAGTTTTGGGTGAGCTCTATTTCTACTCTCTTCATCTTTATGTACAAAAATTCTTTGATGTTTTATTTTTTAAAAAAATTAAAATAATATAAATAGTATTGATTTTATATATTAGGAGGCCTCTGATTAAGTGGTATTCATTAGCTAATTAGAATAAAATTGTTCAGTTATCGTATATAAGAATTAGTTACTAAAAAGATTAGACATTTTTGAAATTTAATAATATATAAATCTTTTTTCATAGTACAGGAGATTATTAAGTTTTTTAAGTGGAATTAATCACCGCAGAGGAGATGGATTTTAAATTTTGGTTCGTTGTTGATGTATTTTGGACTTACTAAAAGTCTAAAAAAATCTAAGCTTGCAAAATGCTGTCTCTTGTCACTTTTTTTCCATCCAAAATGTTACAAAAAATAATAAAAATGGTATTTTACAAAACATTTGGTAAAATAAATAAATGTTCATTTCCAGTTGTTTGGAAAAAATATGTTTGAAAAACTGTTTCTGGAGAGATATTGAACGCAAAGAGATTTATTTGGGATATAATTTAAATCAATTTGGGTTTTTATTTATTTTTATAGTACGATAGAAACTGAGTGAAAATTTTTAGACTTGTTATTTATTCTTACTTTTTAAAATTGATAACAAAATCTTTTTTACCTTACAATTTTCTTATAAATTAATATCATACAAGATATTTTGTCTAATTTTTCATAAAAATTCAAGTTTGGTGCAAAAAAAAAAAAAAAAAACTAAAGCACTTAGGTTATTATAGAGGTTTAGTACGCCAGAAAGAAACTATCAACAAAATTGAAACCTCTTCCTTGATAAAATTTGTTCCACATATCATCTATTTATTTTCTTATATTCCTCTACTAGTTGATGGATTTATTCCATTATATACTACTAAGGTCTATGATCTAGGTAATAACTATGATATTACAACATTAATTAAACTGTTCAGTCCTTACCTAAATGATTTAGAAAAATAATTTAAACTTAGCAATTGTATTATGAGTTGTATTGTTACTTATAAAATTTAATATTTTGATAAATTCCTCCAAAAATTCAATATTAATTGAAAAGTTTTGAATTAAGTTTAAAGTGCTATCTGTGGTTCCCTAATTTTAGAAGGATCTATACATAAAGGCGACATAATTCTCCCTTCGTAGTTCTGAAAAGTTTCGAACTGGTTGAAGAACCGTTTAACTATATCCATTGTACAGTATAGTCTTGAAACTGTGAAACTTTATAATTATCATGATTTTCAGATTCAGAAAATGTTTCGAGGTGGAAATTGTGAAAAAAACCCTCCACAATGAAATGCGTCTAGTCATGTTGATGAGTGTGGTTTTCTACACTAAAATACCTATAAACGAAGTCACCGTAATTATTTCTACCGTCAAACCATATTTGTGAGCCGTAGGTCTAATCTTACAGATGTTATTTAGGTATTGGGAAAAATTGTTGTTATGTTGTTTTAAACTATATTAAAACAAATATTTTGGCCAAGCCAATACCAATGAAAGCTAGAGTACAAATTGTAGTTTTTTCAAAAGTAGGTTTGTTTCGTGTAATATTTTTTCATAAATTTCTTCAGTCACTTCCAATTTAATACTGGAAAATTTAGTTTTGCACATTTTTAATAGAAAAGAAAAAATTAGGTTTATGATGAAAATATTTTCCCTTAAATGTGTACATATTGGAGAAACTTTTAAGTAGATTTCATTGACATATTGACACGTATGAAGTATGGGGGCTTCTTTGAATGTGTAACCAAAATAAGGTGAGAAAAATTATAAAGTTAACCTACTATGATTCAGAATAATACTTTATTTATAAGAAAAAATGATTGTAATGGCCTGAAAATATCATGTTGGGAAAAAATAAATCCATTATTTTTACATAAAATTCAAGACTTAATCTAACATATTTCAGATGGTCCGATTTGAGCCAAATATGCACCGATTTGTTCTATAATTTGTTGCCATTTTAAAGGTGGCTTCATAATGCCTCTCTCATAGAAGTCTTCGTCCCTATTGCCGAAACTCTAGTAACTGATTTTTAGTCTTGTCTTGATCCCAATTTCTAAGCACCAACAAAGTTTTGTAATGCAAGAAAAATCAGGTTTGATGTCAGGTCCGGACTATATGGTGGATGCATCAGAACTTTCCAACCAAGCTTCCGGAGTTTCTGGCGATTCACTATAGATGCATGTGGCCTGGCGTTATCTTGATGGACACCTCCTCTGTTGGCCAATTCTGGCCGCTTCTGGTCTATCGCTAGCTTCAAACGGTCCAGTTGTTGAAAATAAAGATCCGAATTAAGTGTTTGACCATATGGAAGCAACTCATAATAAATGATTCCTTTCCTGTCCCACCAAATGCAGAACAGAACCATCCTTGCCGTTAGTCCTGATTTGGCCACCGTTTGAGCAGCTTCACGCTTTGACTACAATTGTTTTCGCACAATGTTGTCGTATGTGATCCATTTTTCATCTCGTCACCATCCGTTTAAGAAATGGGTCGATTTGATTCCGTTTGGCCTAGGCTTCGCAGATGGAAATTTGATCCATCATATTTTTATGTATTAATTGGTGTGACACCCAAACATCAAGCTTATTTTTGAACCCAGCTTTATGCAAATGGTTGAAAACTGTTTTATGGTCGATCTTTAGCTTCTGGGCGATGCTATGACTACTAACATGCCGGTCAACTTCGATTATTTCTGTGATTTTATCAATATTTTCGAGGATTGGCCTGTCAGCGCGAAGGCGTCTTTAACATCAAAAATACCCGAACGGAATCGACGAAACAAAATTGCGCGTAATTAGCTGTTATGGTATCGGGGCCATAAACACCATTCACAATTTCAAGCGCTTGGGTTGCATTTTCACCTTTATCAAAGAAAAACTGTAAAATGTATGGAATTTTCTCTTTATTGACTTCCATTTTTAACACCCTGTATCTTACAACTGAATAGTCCAAACATAAAACAGTAGATGAATTTTTTTAGTGCGAAATATCACCTTAATAACGAGCATAAATATGAAATTCTTTATATATCGATCGCTACTGCTATCTACCGAAGTAATAATGGATTTATTTTTCCTTAAATATTATCAAAATTAAAAAAAAAAAATCATTCTTTAGAATTTAGCACCATGAATAATATAGGAACTGATGAGAATTATATATTTCACCAATTTAGAAGTTTTTGCAAAAAAAAAAAAAAAAAAAATGGCTGTTTCCCACCACTGTGCACCGTTACAACTTTGATTTAAAAAAAAAAATAGTATTTTTATTCAACAAGAAGCAAATAAATACCAAACAATTTGTTAGTTTAGATTGAGGACTCCAAATAATTAAGTTATAGTTATTATTCATTTACGATTATTCTTTAATAAAATAATAATAGTAAATAAATATCTTTAATTAACCATAGAATAATGAGTTAGTAAGGAACATTTATAAAGGATTTTAAAATGTTAGGAATAGTACAAGTTATTATATTTGGCTTGAATCAGTTCTTATAATATTTCCTTAGTTTAAATATTTGAAAAGAAAAAATAAAGACTATTGTCGTTGAAACTTGTGAATTATTACACTGTATAATATTGATTATATTTTATATAAATTGATAATCATATTTTAGAAACTATGATTTGTAGAAAATGCAACTGTAGCTGATGACTTTTAGGGATATTAGAATAGGTAAGGGCTGAATGTAGAACAGGTTAGGAGAGAACGAAGGGATGCTGGGCTTTAATCAATAAGTTGCCTGAAGCAGCACTTGGTATGTGTGTCCTCTCTCTCAGCTTCACCAATTCACCCCGAAGTTGTAAAGGTTGATGAATAAATGCTTATATCAAAATAATTGTCATTTTTTAAATTTATTTTTTCTAAATTATATTTATTTGTTTAATACTTTAAGTTTGACAATATACGTATATAAGATAAGCCATTAAGTATGAAAAACGTTTCCTTTTTTTAATATGTCAATAAAATTATCCGTTTTTGCCGGATCATTCAGCCGACTTCCGTTATTTTTGATCTATTGATAATTAATAATTTGGTAATTTAGGTTTGATGATTCGAACTAACTCCTTTTTTTTTTTGTAAAAGTTTATAAAAATGCTTGCGGAATATTAGATTCATTATATAACAACTTGATTAGTTTGTTTGATTTTTTCCTTTTTTTTTATGATACTATTTTTGCATAAAGAAGTGAGCCTGCTCTATATGATGATACCTTAGAGAGGTATATTTAGTGTAGTATTAGAATATAAAAAGGGTGGACTGAATGAGGAGGGCATATGTCCGCGGGCTCAACAAGTGGGTAATCCAGCCCTAATCCCACCTAACAGATCTCCCTTTGTCCCAAATACACCCCCATCGGCTAGTGTTTTACGCTTTTTCTTCCCCACTCTTCCAATGTTTATAGAATATACCTCCCATCCACGGGCGTTTTCTTTTTTTTAAATCATCGGTCAGCGTGTCACAATCAATAACCTCTAAATTTCATCAGTTCTGTTACATATCATTAAACATCAAAGTGAGTTTGATACTTGAACTCGATTTGATTCATATTGCAATAATTCGTCAGTATTGACGGTCTATTTAAGTATGTTTGACCTAATTATAATTAATCATATCAAATGGAATGACGTCGAATAGGATATTAAAATTAATTAGTGCATGGATAAATTATTTATCATTGACATAACTAAAGTTGACATAACTAAATATTTCGACTTACGTATGTGGAATAGTCATAACTGCTTGCAACTAAAAGAAACTTGATAACTTTATCACCCCAAAATTTCATTTAGAAACATGCCAACCTTCTAGGTCAACATAAGAAGCACACATGGATTGTCATATACGTCTATTATATATTTTATATTATTGTTATTCCAGAAATAAAGTCATTAAAGACTCATTATATTTTGACGTATTTCAGATTTTTTCAGAAATAAATCGCTTTCATTTCTCTGAAATAATGATTGTGAGACTTTCCAATACAGAATGGGTAGTTTCTTCAGAATTTATTGCTATCTAATGTATTGTTTAAGTTGTGTATTGTATTATGTAAGTTATTGTTAAGTAATGTATATTATGTTTAACATAACTGATATTTTACATATTTACTGATGTACTATGTATACTCTCAGAACCTCTTAAATTTAAATTTGGAAGGTTCTAAATCCAGATTAAATATATTTTAGCCCATATATCATCGGCTCACTATCGAAACCACCAGAGTTCCAATTTTTTAATTGGTAATTTTTCATTCAGATTAATGATTATCTTCTATATCATTGGCTTACTATCAAAACCTACTAAGATTTTGGTTTAGATTATTTTTTGTTTGTATTTTAAGCAATTTAAGAAACAATTAACTTAATTGAAAAAATTGTAATACGAAAATTTAGACATGATAAGTTTTAATGGAAAGCAGGTGGAGTATATTTTAATTTGTAATTATATCGTTTCCTCGGAACGTGGTCAGAAGACGTTGCATACCTATTAAGGACATGAAGTCGCATAAATTTATAAATATGATTAAGAATAAAAAAAATCTTAATAAAGGGAATAAACCATAAAAAGAAAAAATAATAATAGTTTTGTCTCAGTTGTAAACATGCGCTGTGTTGAATTAACAAAATAAAAAATAAAACCCTCTGACACCAGCAATAATGTACAACGTTGTAAATATGATAAAACCGGAATACGAAAGTCGAAATGATTAGAATAAAATATTTTTTTTAAAAAACAGGTACTTGTACATCAAATTATAAAAAATAAATTGTACTTCTACATACTTTAAAAAATTCTTTATATTTGAAGATTAGATCTATATTAGTTTTGATCAATTTAAATGTAAAAAAGATGGTAAAAAAAAGATCATTTTCTTAGAGAGTGGGAAAATGTTATTTATGATACGTGGTATTTCAACAAAGTAGGCCAGGAATTGCCACCGACTGTTTTTTATTTATATAATTTAAACCATAATTAGGTATGTCGTATAAAATATTTATAATTATTAATATTATAATATTCAGACAAGAAAACACATGTAGATTTCACTGGAGGTTGTGGAGCCGAAGGAAGTGGGTGCTTAGTTACAGCAAGAAGTTTATTTACTGTTCTGTCAGCTGTGGATCAACTCTTAGCTTGAAGACTCCCACTAGGGGGTAACTCAATATTTACAAAGTGAAAACCTTGCCTTTGATGGGTTTGGGGGAAAATAAGGTGATTAAGCCTGGATGTTGACTACCATCACCTATGTATTCAACTGTTAGTCCTGACTTTGCACTCTACTAAGTACCTTGCACAAGAATCAACTTGGTCGTATTCCACGGTTATGTTTTAATATATAAAATTCAAAAATAGTTTAAATGCTGTTTTTGGGTTGAGCATTTACAGTACAAGCTGTCATATTGGTATTCTAATAGCTCCTCACCTGTTGATTAGGATGTTTGTGAAGCTATGAAGTTACGTAAAATATTTACATCTTCGATACTATCAGTCTTGAAAAAAAAAAGTATCACACTTGAAAAAAAACTTTTATGGAGTTAATTTTTTATTAACAATATAAATACATCATATCGGTAAATGAAAAAAATCCATTTTATTTGAAAACTAATTTCCCTTGTTTATTTAATTTTCAATTATTTTTTATTTAATAAAAGCAATGGCTATACAAACGTTTTTTCAACTCTTCCTCCGAATACAAAATATTATATCATAATAATATTAATCTAATAATAATATATTATTATAGTTAATTAAACCATCTGGTAATGTATACTATGATTAATATTAGAATAACAGCAATTAAATGTAGCCCTTATACTAAATATTTCATGTAGATAGATCATATTTTCAAAAATAAATATTAAAAACAAAATCTGATAACTAGATTCAATAAAATTGAGATTGTGTTTTTAATAGCCAATAAGTCCGCATTCGACTATTTATATTAATATCCGAAAATTGATGAATTGTAATATAAAGTGATCTGACTTTTGGACAACAAATGAACAGATGACCGTACCCTGAGTGTGTTTTAGCAGAAAGTAAGGCCAGTTTGGCAAAACAGGAAACTGAAGGTCGGTAAACAAAGCCATCCTTCTTGGGTTGCCTGTCGGTTAGTTGTAAATAGGTTTAGAGGCCCAGCAGCTTCATCAGCTCCCTGCCACTTTGTTTGAATAGCTGTCTGTTTATCAAAACAAGTTATGTTTTGTTATTTTATATTAGATCATACAGATGTCCGCATTATATGTAATTAATAAAAAATTATTAACATTATAAAATTAGGACATATGGGTTACCAGTTACAATGTTACAGAAGGAATTAAGGAGGAGAAATATTAGTCGAATCAACTGTTCATAATTACCTCTTACTAACCGAGTTGAACTGAGTCAATTTTTCGTTTTATTACGAATTGATTAAAAGGAACACTCTGACTAGCTCGGATAGAATCGAAGATATCTACAAAAGAACGAAATCTACACAACATTATCCCAGACATCTCACTACTGGCTATGAAAACCTTTCTTTTTTTTCATATCTTTATTGAAATTTACAACTGTACATTTATATACATACATCCAGTAAACTTGATTTTAGTTCAAATGAGTGATACAGGCGTTAGAGAAACCACCCATTTGGTAGCACTCTAATGACGTTTTTAAATTAGCTGTCTCGTGGCCATCTTCTTTTCGGGCACCTCGGAGGCTTATCAGGAATAGAAGAAGAAGCAAGGTTAGAAACTAATGGGTTTGGGTGGTTAGGGAGTTTTTAATGGAAGGAATAATATCTGATTTGGGCTTGATCGGTTTCATATGGAACATTAAGGTCTTTATGTATGATTTTATTTGTGACAAAGTAAAGAGCATTGAGGATTTAACAAAGGGTTTTGGATTGTAAGGATTGGATACAAGAGAAATTTGAAAGTTTATTGGAGTCCTGAAGCTTAACTTCGTATGTCCAGATTGGCCTTGTTACAGCAATGTAGATCAATCTTTTGTAATAGATTGGAAATTTAGACCGTTTGTCCAGTTAAGTTGGAATCGACGTGCATTTTCCTGTCTTTTAAGTCTTTTCTGAGAATTCCAAGTTAGTTTTTTTCCAGTTGCTGCCCAAGGTAGGGGATCTGTTCGACAGGGGTAAGAGCAACAATATTAAAGAATACTATGAGAAACTAAAAACACATTATTAACTATCACTCCTGACATAACCAATAATATTTTGATATGAATACTGTTTTCTAGCATAAACACACAATATTTGGTACTCACTTATTTGATCTGCCGAACTATATTCGTTGTTGAGGGCTACAACCTGCCATTTCCACTGACATAGATTCGTTGGGAATCGTTCGTCTATTTTGAGCTAGCGCAGTGTGCATAAATCATCAGCTGTGAACCAATTTAAGTAGCAATAAAAAAATAATAATAAGGTTGGTTATAACCCACAATAGCAGAAATATAGTTCCGGATGTCTAATGTTTGATACATAAGTACTTTTATTTGTTACAGTACAATCACACCAACGTTTTAATACTTTCTATATTTTTTATTAAATTTATATTTATGACTCTTTTATTTTTTATTTTGAATTTTATCACAGTTAGGTTATTTAATTTTTGAATATTTGAAGCAAATTGCTAGTTAATCTAAATTTAATTTTTTTAATCATTTAAAAGAAATGGTTCCTTATATAAAAGTAATATTTTGTTGTATATAGAGTTAATTGAAGCTTGGGCGAAAAAATAAGCTACATGCATTTCTTTGATCAAATCATCACCTTTTTTAAACGTAGAATCGATTTCTGAACCCAAGGAAGGAAAAGCTATATTCGTATTATTTTTTTTTATGATATAAAACTACCGATAGTTTTATAATTATTAGGACGTTACTATCCTAAAATTTAATACCATAAAAAATTAAGTGTACTGTAGTTACACATGGTGATGTTTATGGTTGTTTCTGTTTTCTAATTATCACTGTCTATTTCTGTTGAAGTTTGCAGTTTTAATCCTGGTATGCTAAGAATGATAGAATTATTGTATAGAAGTTGATTTTCTAAATTAATGCCCCGATATTTATCAATGATTCCAGTTACTTACACATTTCAGTTTCTTGGACTTCTATATTGTTGATGCTGTTCAGTTGTGGCATTTCATAAATTCGTTGTAAGTTGTCGTTACAATATTATACGTACAAGAGAGGCTTTCGGTATACGACCAGGAAATCCCAAAAGTAGCTATACTGACAATTTACTGCAGACCCACTAGTTTGATCTTCACTAAACTGCGGACAGGTTGTTTTTTTTTTAGTTCCCTCCAGGTCTGTATAGGTTCCATAAAAAGGGGGAATGATAGGAGAGGATAAAGAAAAGACTGATGGAGCCGATTCCCTTGGATTAGACCACACTTCCTACATCCCCACTCTTCGTCCAGAGCAGCACTTTGTCTCCTTTCTTTCTGCTACAAATGTTTCACAGATCGGGATCATTGGATACGTCTAAATATCTCTTTTGCTTGGCTATACATCATATTTTTTAAAAATCTATGTTAAAGTGGCATTTAAAAAAAAAAGAAAACCAAAAAGTTCTCTTTTCTTTTTGAAAGTAACCAAAATATTTTTTTAAACTATAGTTTTGTCTAAAAAATAAGAAAATTAATGAAAATAGAAAAAGTGGTATGTAAAGATAAAAAATGTTATGGGAATAGAATGCTACTTGATAAAACAAACATTTTAATTTTATTTTTGGAATTAAATGACATTAATAAAATAACATTAAAAAAATTATAATGACTATTAAACATATTAAGCTTAATTTAATATTCTTTATTTTTTTAAAATTTAAATAAATATTTTGGACAAAAATAATTATTGAAAATAAAAATTAACAATGCTCCACTTATCCCTGTTGAACAGATCCATTGACTTGTACTTCATCTGGACAAGCTTCTCTTCAGGAATCCTAATTGTTAAAACATTGTAAGAAAAGTACACTGCTATCAGATCCCAATCAATTCAAAATTGCATCATAGTGCCATTTCAAAATTTCAATTCATTACAAACAACTCAAGTTCATTATCTGACGTGTTTTGGCACCTTGAGTTAAGTGTTCGGTTTTTAAGAATCTATAAAATTCCTTTTGAATCCAATCCTTAGAATTTAAAATCTTCGTAGGATTCGTTCTGTTCGATTCCTTATGCAAAAAATCGAATCATTAAAAAAAGACTAGTATTCTTTCCAGATCCTGCTAAAATAAATACTTGCTTTGATACGATAACTGTAAATATATCAGTTCATTAGTTGCCAATTTTTCTTAATAATATAATCCTAGTAACCCTCAGATTCCATAAATTTTATTGTTACGTTACAATAATTTGTATAGCCCATTTACTTACTGCATCATTATTACAAATTTAAATATCAAAAAAGTAAATAAATAAAATTATTTATAGAATCCTATCTTTAGGACCCAAAAGGTGAGCTGAATGTAATGTATATGTTTACCAACCTTATATAAATAAATGTTAATTGAATAATAAAAAATATTGGGAAGTTTCCTTATAATTTTAATATTTTTTTAAGGAAGTAAAAGGGAAATAATATTAATATAATTTTTTCAACCTATCCGCTGTATCTTGACACACTGATCTTTCGTTTCGAATCTTATCGTTGGGTCTACTATTATTACGTCCTTTTAAGTAACACTAAACACTAGAATGTCTATAAACCTTACAGATACCACAATATATACGCAATATAATTCTTAGAAACATGTATAACTTTTCTTTTCTATATTGAACTAAATTTTCTTCTTTATATTGTTGTGCCGGTGAGTGACAAGGAGCATGTTTTTAAGATATTTTCTCAACCTTGAGCACATTAGTGGCTGAATAATTATAAGAATAAATTAAAAATTATATTACAAAGAAAGAAAAATCGTGGGTAATAGCATAAAAGCAGTAATGTTTTGAAACATTTAACGAAATATTCCAATACGAATACGAAAAGCAAGATGACTATTTAGCTACTGAAAAAGTAAAAAAAAAAAGTTATGTTTTTAAAAAAAAAAAAAAATTATGCTCAAAAGTGGATACATACTTTGTGAGATGGTGAATGGTTTCTGGCGGTTCATCCTGAAGATGGAGAAGAGCCCCGGAATGTCGATAGAGGAGTATGTGTATAATGAAGAAATTAAAAAAAAAAAAAAAGGATTTTTCTTAAAAACTTACCTAGTATAAAACGATAAACGATAACCATCTAATTGCAAAAAAATATATATAAAAGAAGTATTAAATCTTCAAACGCAGTTTTAAATACCCCAAGAACTGAGGCAGGCAGTAATTGAATTATGTGTAACTTGGTGTTGAATTAGCAGACTCGCAGCCATAAAAGATGATGAGGGGGCCTAGGTTTCAATTATAGGACCAGTTATTGGGGATACGCCGAAGCTGTAATACGCGATCCAAATGGCCGTCGACTTTTATGCCCTGTAATAAAAGTGGCTGTTCATTGGAATCCACGTTGCCGTGTCGTTGCCAACCCTAAAAGATATAACTCCCGCCTTGTTCTTATAACCAGAGCAATCGATAATAAAAATTGTTTTAATTAATTAGATTGGATCTGTATCCCTTCTGATAAATATCACGATGTGCCACAACCTTGGGCAATAAGTAAATGATTACATTCATACCAAAATAAATAATGGAAAAAAATAGATTTAAATAAATACAATCTCTATATTTGTATAAAAATAATGATAAATAAAACAAATATAATGAAACTAAGTACTTGAAGAAATAAAGATATTAAAAATAAACAAAATAAGTAAAATTTTAAACTAATATAATAATAAAGTAAAGAACTTATCTTATTTACTCTATTATATACAAGATGTACAATCTGCGCCTGAGGTTTCCTGAGCCCTCTATCCCCTACGCATGAGGGGTAGAGCAGGGTTTTAGCCAGTGAAGGCTGAGTAAGTGCGCTAAATTTAACTCAACTCATGAATTCGATTCAAGATCACATCCTCGCATCAGATTTATTGGAAACTGGCAAGCAGAAGATTTTGAGCTTTCTTTAAGTAAAATATTGGTAGGAGATAGAGCGCTTAACAAGATTCCTGAGAATAATCGACTACTAAGCTGTTTGTTTAATAGTGGAGACTGTGCGAGTGAGAATAGGATGAAAATCTAAAGTCCTCTGTACTACATGTAAAACGTGTGGGGCGAAATCACAAATAGAAAGGAAATGGTTAGCGAAAACGACTAACATTTCAGATGAATTATGGAAAGAGCCCTCAAATAATTCGCTACAAGAGGACCAGAACAAGAGCTTTGAATATATTAGCCAGATAGGGCTGCTTCCGCTCTATTGTTTTGTCTACATTATCGCTCTGTTAGTTTCCCTCTCACTGCCTTCTGCCTCTTCCATCTTTTATTTACTTTTCCTCTCAACGCTATGTTCGATTAATATTTATTCTAATGATTAGGCAAAACGAGTAAGCAATTATTATACAATATATAGAATGAAGTTACGAGTCTGTATCACTTGTTGCTGAATTATTAATGATTAACGGTCTCCGTTAAATTTTGGATCAGAATGTGGCACAGTATTAGTTGTCAAGTCGATGACTATCTGTGTGGTAGTGCTGCATTTAAGAATAAAATAATGTTATTGGAGCTAGTGGACTGTTCCAGTGAAAAATCTCTCTTCCATCTCCTGACTAACTGGCTAATAAAACAGCTCATCTACGCTCAAAGTCATGGTAGAAATAGGGATGTCGATTCTCCACTAATAATTGAAAAGCTATGTCTCTAACATTAATGGTAAGATATTATTCAAAGGTGTATGCTTATACTTAAACGCTATTTTGAGAGTTCAGTTTCAGGTAAAATATTCTCTCCTCCCAAGCTCTCTAGTAAGGTGCAAAATCCGGTCAAAATTGTACACAATTAATATTTGTTTTATATTATACGATTTAAGATTTTTTTTTAAATTTTAAATCGTCGCTCGAACACTTTGCCTACAAAGCCCGTTTTATTTTACTTATTTTACCAAGCTTTGGTAGAGAAAAAGAAAATCAACATCATAATTTAAAATTGAACAATCAATAGTTTGTAATTCAGATTATAGCGACATTTTAACTGCATGACGAACAGGACAATTTTCAAAATAAAATTTAACAATAATTCATAACTGTAGTAAAAAAACAAATATGGAGTCAATAATTAATAAAAAGAAATATATATTCTAAGTATCATTAATTTCTTTAAAAAATAACAATATAACATATTGATAAATTAAAAAGAAAATTGGAATTATTCATCATATATTAAAAATATATATATATATACATATCAAAACTGAAATAAGACACAGCAAAACACGAAAAAATCTTTAAATATTGAGAGTAGTCGAAATATTTTTTTTATCATACGAGAGGTAAAAAAAAACTAGGGAATAAGTAGCATATACAGTGACCGAAGAAAGTATTTGCACAACTTGTCATTTCTTTAAATAATGATAAAAATAGGTTGAGGTTCCTTAGTAAAAAGTAAAATTGAAACTTGTTAAAAAACAGTATAAATTCAATTAAAAAATTATTTAAACATAATACAAACATAACAAAAAAGGATTTGCACACTATGTTTGTTTAGTTGCTCTTGTTTTTATAATTGAATATAATCCTGTTCTTTTCTATAAGTATTATAAAATATTTCAATCGATTAAGTTTATTTTAATTTAACCGGTACTAATGCCAAAAACAAGTGAACTGCCACTGCTCAGGAAAACGTTATATTATTTCGAAATTAAATGGAATCGTATCGCGAAAGAGCGGATTTGCTAGGTATTAATCTCTCTCCGTCAGATACGTAATTAAGAGATTTTAAGAAAGAGGCGCAACTGCAGCGCAAAGGACGTCTAAGGAAAGTAAATGAGAGGATGAATAGAAAAATCAAAACTGAGGCGATAAAAAATCCAAGAGTTAGTGCAGTCTAGCTATTATGATCGAATCGACTTCTGGTGTCTGTATGAGCACTACAACAATTAGAAATGTTTTAATTATTGAAGGAATGTACTGCATGGTCCCGAGAGAGAAACCTTATATCAGTAAAACCAATCGCAAAAATAAGCTCTTATTGGCTAGGGATTACATCAACAAGCCCATCAGTTTTGGGGAAAATGTATTATTCTCTGATGAAAGTAAATTTAATTCGTTTGGGTCTGATGGCAGGAAGACGTTATGGCGAAGGAAAAGAGAAGAATTCAGGAAGCAAAACGTCTCTGTAAAACATGGAGGTGAGAGTGTAATGGTTTGGGGATTCGCGGCTAGTGTAGGAAATCTCTTGCCTATTGGAGGGATTTTAAATGCTGATGGTTATGTCAAGATTTAGAGCCATAACCTGCTAGCCAGTGCAACCAAATTAGGAATTCAGGATCGGTTTATTTTTATGCATGATAATGATCCGAAACACACAGCAAACAAAGAGTGGTTAATATTTAACATTTTCCAACAACTTCATATCTCTCCACAGTCTTCTGAACTTAAAAATAATTGAAAATTTGTATTTTACATTATTATACTTATATAACATTACAGTATTATATTATTATACTTTAGTTAAAAATGTTCGAAAACACCAAATATTTATATACAAAATATTAAATTAAAAAAAATTATAATAAAACGCAAGGTGTGAAAATACTTTTTTCTGTATTTTTTATAAGTTTGATGTTTTGTTGTTTTATGAAATAAGTTTTTTCTGAATTTTATTTGTAGTTATTAAGTTATAAATGTATTTTTTATTATATTATTTCAAAAATTTTTGAGACCAGGTAATATTTATCAATAAACCAATTTAATATCCAAAACAGTCTCAACACTATTTATTTATTTGTCCAACGTTTCGGCCCTTCTAGCCATCTTCAGGGACATCTAAACATTTAACAGCTTATATTACAACTTCACTTTTAAACATTTACAATAACATTATTATTTACTATATAATATAACATACCTT
>NW_027114633.1:231619-280053 GCF_000696795.3 Halyomorpha halys
ATAATTATTAATGACATTAAATTTCATATGAAATGGATGGCAAGAATAGTAATTTAATATCAAATTACTACTTGTTACCTTCTTCGTCCATTCTGTTATTATATCTTTTCCTTGTCGTATTACCATCATATCTAAAAATCTTAGTTTTTCTTCCTTTTCCAATTCCATAGTAAACTGTAATCTGTCATGGTGACTATTTAATTCTTTAAAAAATTTATTTATATCCACTTTTTTCATTATGCAAAAAATATCATCCACATATTTAAACATCATTTTGAACTTTATACCTGATTTTGAAATTACATCATTTATTATATCATTCATTATTAATCCAGCCATTGATATAGACAAATTTCCCCCCATTGGCTTAATAAAACTGCATAATGGTTATTGGTTGATTATGGCGGGGGGAGAGGTATATTCTCATAAAAAAGACACTCCTTACTAAATACAATGTTATAAATTTAATAAAATTAACATAATATAAATATATTAAGATAATAATTCTTATTATAAGATAAAAGTAAAGTTAATAACAAAAACAATGACATTTATGAATTTAATAAAATAAATAATTGATTTTTAATGGAAAAAAAGGTAGTGAATTTATGAAAAGATAAAGAGAAAAATAAATGAGAGGAATTAAGATAAAATAAAAGATTAGAGTGACAATGACAGAACTGATAAACATAGAACTTATAACAGGATTACTATGAATCCGGATGATTCCGAATCACGGAAAATCTTTATAAGCATAAAAAAAAGGAAAGAGATAATGGGCATGTTGTATGTAGATGGGAAATTTCATCACCATTATCTACAAACAAGAAGCTATTCATGTTCAGCAAAAGTGGAAACGCCCTAGTTGAAGGGGTGGAAGAAGATGTTGGCGCTCGCGGAAGAAACTTCTGGAACTGTCGAAAATGAAACTTTGGGAATTGAGGCAAGTGCGAAGAAGAACAATGGGGCAAGAAGAGGGTTACCACTTTCTCAGTCTACCTCTGGAAATATAAAGGAGTTTTTGCGTCACCACACTGACTCAGATTTGTCCGTGAGGTCAAATTAAGATTAAAGAAAAGTTACAAGGTAACCTGTCAAATCATCATTTCAGCACTGCTTTATATTCTGATACTTGTGAGTTGGAAATAATATGTTTAATTAGATTTCTGTGTTTGCTTATTCGAAATAACAATAAATTCTTACTAAATGTGTTCAATTAAAACTAATGAATTATATTAAGTAAGTAATGAATGAGTTTATTTTACAGAGAATAAGAGATATATTTTCCACATTAAGAAATTTGTTAAAAACTAATAATGTAAACTATAATATGAGGCTTTGATTTTAAAAATTGGATAAATCCAAATTATAAAACGTTTAGGGAGAAACCAAAAATATGCTTTCAATAGGAAAATAATACTTACTAGGTGAATCTAACATTCTTTTCCTTGTGATACATGAGATTTAATACTAGTAAGAATTATATTATCCTACTGAAAGTACATTTTTTCTCCTAAAATATTTTACAATTGGAGTTTATACCATTTTGAAAGTTAACGCATCATATAATCACTGCTTTATTATAATGTAATTAAACTAATTCTTATCATCATGGGATTATATTATACCTGCGTACTTGTACGGCAATAAATGAGTGTAATGATTTCCCAAAACTTTATATTGTAATCACCTTATTGTGTAAACACCTTACTACTTTTAATAGTTTTTTTTAATGTTAACTTGTCCCAATTATTTAATAATATCTTCATTATTCCTCTTCTTTATGAAGGACATATAATATTTTCCTCTATATCATAAAAGTCTATAGATATAACAATAATTTTTAACTATTTATTCTTTAAAAATTGTAATTGTATTTTTTAAATTTGTACTTTTGAAAACACTCTTTTTATTACAATGAAATATAGGCTCACCTCGAGTTTGGTATTCACTGTATAAATATGCACTTATTAGAAATAAAGGTATATATTATCATTATTTTAAATTATAAAATTAGAAACTTAATAACTTATACTCTTTAGTAAATTTATTTTTTTATGTATTATTATTATTCGGATTATATTTTGGACCCCTGGCTATCCTTGAAGTTCCTTATGTTTCAATAAGCTTGTATTATTTCCTTATTTTATCTATCCAATTGTTTATCATAACATTTTTATTTGTGTTTCTACACGTCGATAAAATCAATACGTTATTATTATAATCCATGATTTATCTGTAAATAAACAACCTATGTTAGGATAAATAGTTAATATGAGTCGTGTTTTCCAAAAGCTAACTTCTGATTGAAACGAGATACTCTTTCAGTTCCCACTTTGGCTCAGATAAAATATTTTTTACTACACTCAGACTATTTAATGAAATGTGTTGATAGTCTCATATCTTGTTTTTTTAAATTTTATTTACCCCGATTTAATATCTCTATCGATTCAATTAGTGGATTCAATAACAAGAGTTACGAAGGCAAAGGAAAAATCTCTTCGAATTTCTGGAGAACCGAGAAAAACTTCTAAACAATAAAAAAAAGTTATAATCGGATTTTCTTATCAAGTAAATAATCCTTGGGCAAAGAAGATGAAACATTAATGACTTGGTAATCACCTGAGACCACACTGCCCCTGTACTCAGACATCCATTTAGAAAACAATACATATTACATTACCGAACAGCTAATGCAACTCACACCATTAATTTTACCTTTTGCAAGGGAACTGACACCACCATTGGTTTGAATGTTCAACATACTTATACAAACACATATCATAATGTATTAGCCATGAATTTTCTATATTTTCGCCAATTTAAATTGTAAATTAAATTTTCGAAATAAACATAACTTCGAGAAAAAAAAATCTAATCTTTAATATAAAACTAAAACGTTTTAGAGCTTCTTTATAACTTTTCGTTTAAAAAAAAACGCGTCAGCTGAAACGATAGTAAACAATACTGCATTATCTGAAAAGGCATTTCGCTTAACCTCATTTGTCGAAGAAATCTTTGTTCTCAAAAAAACACCATTTTCTTTCTGAACTCTAAATAACTCGTCGTTTTATTAACGATGCAATCAATAATATCATAGAATTAAATTTCACTAATTTGAGCGATCGGATTCTTTTCTAGTCGAAATATTTTAGATCATTTAAGATTTATGTTATTCCATAATCTCCAATTGAGTTTTAAAAGAAATAAAAAAGGGTTTAATTAACTGTACCACAGATGCCAAACGCGAAAAGCTCGCACCCATAAAACAAACAGCTGCAAATATTATAAACATTAAGATCAACTAACTTGATACGCAAACGTGTTCTTGTTGTACTAAAACTCTTAATAATTAGCTCATTAATTTAAATAAAGTAACGCCTTTACTTTTGAATGCGTCTAAGCTAATAATAACATAAAAGTTACATTATAAGAAATTAAATAGCATTAAATTATGCATCGAATGAGTACCGGAATCACACAAATCGTAAATAGTTAGCACTAAAATCAATATATCGCTAAGTTTGTCACAAACAAGGCTGGTACTGTAGAGAGTATACATTATGTTGTGTTAAATGTAAAATATTTTACCATGTTAAATGTTATACGTATAAGATTGTGAGCAGCCCTATTTGAAGTCATGTTAAATGGTAAATGGTAATAGCTCACAGCGGATTTTCTGAGCAACTTGTTTTATAACCTTTCCTTTCAAAACTTCATGTTATTGTTTACTTCTAAGTTTTGGTTAATTTAATTAATTACAACATACCTAAATCGAATGAAAACTGGAAGCTTGGCTACTAAGTGTATTGTTGATCTTCTAACTTGTGAGGGACAGAATCAAGATGAGCTAATTGACAACTGTCATTACAGTAATGTTATTGTCATCCATTACTTTATTAGTTATAAGAACATCCAAAACAATACTAACACAAAAAAAAAAAAACCTATGAGCAAGTTACTTAACACAACAAACAAATAGTGACGAGCTCAGCTGGTCTGTTGCGTGACGCCATTCTCCATTTAACAGGCTCTCAACCATGTTGTATGTTATATTGACATTCTAAAAGATAGAAATATTTTTCCATTTAATATGAGTTTTTCCATTAAACACGCTTTTACATGTTAAACTAAAGATGTTTAATACTACTTATATATTAATCCACATTTAACAGGGAAAGACATTTTCGGTGGGTCTACAAGCTAAATACTTTGATGAAATAACGAATAACAAATTACTATTTTTTTTCTAGGTCTCTTTTTTCCTTTTTTTTTACAAAAATAAGGTTTAATTTTATTGATTATATTTTAATACATAATTAAATCAACAAAAATATTTGCTAACTAATGGTAAATTAAATTCATAACTAATTAATCCAATCAAGGTTTTTTCCTAATATAAATCCTAAACTGAGGACCTAAGCTAAAAATAATACAAAAATACATCAAAATCTGCCTGAAATGAGTAAAATAATTTAATGATTCCGTCATTTGGTATGGTCGTAAACCACCTACTCTGGTTGTTTCTTGAGCTCCAAAATCCTACTCAGATTGCTATGAAGTCCATATACAGTAGAAAGAGAGTTAAATATCATACAAATTGGCCAAATTATTAAATTTTAGTACCAACGTTATGGAAAATTCAATGCTCATTAATTTATTTTACTGTAACATTTTTGCTGTGATCCGCCATTTATGTTCGTTAGGCGAAACCTATTAATTTAAGGGAAGACCTAAAATCTCGCAATTCGATTCTTCTTCAACCAAATTATTGTAAGTAGGCGGTTTAAGACTGCCAAAATGTGTTTTCTTGTCAAGTGTCAACTATATATTACTTTTGGGCTAAATAGGAAAAAAAAGTTTTACAATCTGCTAATCGGTCTTTATTCATTACTTTATTAACCAAACCACTGTATAGTAACCGTTTCAGGACCGCAATAAATGTGTTATTTTCCTAACTTGTCTTCAACCCATAAAAACTGAAATTTGCTAAATTCTCGAACGTAGTTGCTTCAGAGACTTTCATCATGAAAGAAGTTGGCTTTATTGGACCAGAGACAAGGCAGTTTTTCAAGAACGCCTTATTTTAATCTAAGTTAAATTATGCTGAAAGACGAGTCAGCAAGCCAAGGTAACTTAATGCCACAACTTCTTCTTTGTTATCAAAAATGGAAATTTTCATATTAACTGTTGTTTTTTTTAATCTAATTTTATATTTTTAGTTAAAATACTTAGACAGTCCCTTATAAAATAGATTAATAATGAGCAACTATTTTTCCCTTTTCTTTTCATTAATTTAATAAATTTAATATAACTTTTAAATCTCTTTATTTCATAATATTTAGTTGAGATTCACGAGATGTGTAAGAAATGGACGGAGGGATCTGGGATAATAAGTGGAATTAGAGAACAATCTGAAAACAAGCGTATTTACTGGCTAGATCAATTATTCTTGTCTCAAATGATAAAGAAAAACTGAAGTGGGCTCTATTTAAGTGGTAAGAAGAGTTTCTTAGGTAAGGAATGGCAATAAATTACATAAAATGTTTTATCTTTGTGATATGTGGGAAAGAAGATGTACTCTTCTTTTGTAACGCCTTGAGACTTGATGTCGTTGAGGACTTCTCATATGGGTACAATCGTTATTACTACTGCTTGGCATTAACATGAAAGAGTCCAGCAGATTTGCAGACTGTTAAGAATTGAAGGCAAGGTGGAGAACGAAGGACAATCAAGAGAAAATGGTTAAACACTGAAGACGATAGAGATTGGGGTAAAATCTTTCAAATATCACCTACGCAGAGTTCTTACTTCAAAACCTCTACCTTAGAAGAATTCACCACCTTAACTTCACGAATAGAAGCATTATTGAACTTAAGACCACTGCACCAGCTATCATTCGATCTCAAGGATTTTGAGGTACAAACACCTTGTCATTTCCTAATTGGAGCACCGTTGGTATCAGCATCATTATAATTTCAGAGACTTGCCAAGTAAGCGACTATCCCGCTGGCAGTTTCTCCCGCAGTGTGTATATGACATGTGGAGAAGATGGTGTCAGGATTACTTGCATCACTTTCAATAACATGTCAAATGGACTCCTCAAAGGGATGATCCAGAGATAGGAACTTTATTATTGCTCCAGGATATAAATGTAGCACCGCAAGAGTGGTCGAGAGCACGAGTTATGGCATGTAATATATAAAATAATGGCAGGAATGGATGATGTTACCTGAGTGGTCCTACTGAATACTTCTAAAGGAGAGATAGTGCGCTCTGTTTCCAACTTAGTACTACTACATTCAGACGACGATAATCATGCATAAATTACAAATTTAGATTCCATAGTCCAATACTCATGCATCTGTGTCCTATTAGCAGTTGAGTGTGTGACTTAAAATTCCAACTCATTATGTTACGATTATACCACAATCAAACGAATCTGAAGGTCCATTCTGGTTCTGCAGCCTCCCAACGGTGCTGCCATTGGATGATTTGGATCGGATGAGTTATTTTACGCTAATCATCTCTTGGAAATTAAATACTTAATTTTTTGTCTTCGATTAAAAATTCCTCCTGTCCTACAGTATCCTTTCTAAATACTCCACTAACCCCCGTTGAACAGATTCGATACTTAGGACTCCATTTTGACCAGAGACTTACATAGAATCCACATTCAAGACTGAAACGATAAGAAAATGCTCGTAGATTTCGATTGCTACAACACCTTATTGACAAACGCTTTAAACTGACCATTCATTACAAAAATTATTATACACTACGATAATCAGGCCAATTTGTATATATGGAATTGAGCTTTGGGGCTCTACCAAACCATTAACTTCCTTTCGCATCCAATCCTTACAATCCAAAATCCTCCGTAAAATCCTAGGTGCTCCTTATTACGTTAGAAATAAACTCATCCACAAAGGCCTTAACATCCCATTCGTTGCAGATTTGACCCAAAACAGGTATGCGTCTTTTCAATCCAAACACCTTATCCATCCTAACTCATTAGTGCTTAATCTCTCATCCTTAACAATCCCTGATAATCCTCTGAGGTCTCTGAAAAGAAGATGGCCACGGGGTCTTCTAATTTAGATTAATGCTTAACCAACGGGTGGTTCCTTCCCAAGATTTTCAAGTGTAAATGAAACATTCCACAGATTTACTTATTGTATTTATTATTTATACAGTTGTAAATTTCATTAAATAGATAAAAATATAGATTAAAACAGCATTTAACTTAATCTGTTTCGCTAAAAGAATTACAGGAGACATTCTCTGAGTATATGTGTCTAGTTTTAATAACCTTTAAATTTAGTTTTAAATGTTACTACTGATGGAAACGCATTCAAGTAAAGAAATAAAATCTGATTAAAATATATAAATGCTGAAAATTAATGTTCTTAAATAATCGTGGAATAATTTAGAATATAAAATATTATGTAATAGCAGAAATAGAACAAACAACACAGACATAGAGCAACTAAAGTTATTTTAGTTGAACAAGTTTATTTTGGTGAGGTTATTCGACTGTGGCCGTGAAGAGAGACATTTAGTGGAGTATTATCAGAGCTGCTCGGCCGTAAAGTCCTCGGATCAAGAGTTATACCCAACTTAGAATGAAAATGAGATTAGCCCTTACGGTTCTTTATTAAATGAAAACGTTGAGATATCTTTCCTTTTTACATCGACTCAGGTCGGTCCTTTCACCTCACAGCTTTTGTATTTTTATAAATCCTTTAATTAAAAAAAAAAGTAGTGCATTTGTCCTCTGAGTTAATAGTTTTCTCCGCACAATGACAAATGTAATCTGTGAAATGTACGGGAGACAGTATAACTATAGAAAAATACTTACCATAGCAGAGAAGCTATTTATTTAATTCAATATAGATTTTAATTTAGACAAAATTAAGTACTTAAGATTTTCTTCCACGAAAAAAAACTCACCATATTAAAGTTATTACTAAAAAAAAATTCAAAAATATGATTTATCGCAGAATGACATTTAAAATGTCAAAAAAATTTTTTTCAAAGACTAATGCTCTGAAGTATCCGTGTCCATTCAGAAGTAGTATGACATGAAATTCCACCTCATCTAAAGTGTAGTTTATCCTATAATTTTTTTTCCATTTTTGTCTCATATCAAAGTTTCTTTTTTCAGAAATTAAGCTGTACTTTCGATTAATTATCGATAAATTATTTATGTTTCACGTTTAATGATTCGACGTTTGAGATAAAATTGGGACGTTGTTAAAACGTAGGTGGTTTGTTCTATTATTCTACTATTTCATGTCTTCAGGTTAAAAAAGAAAAGGTTCATATTAATTTTTAGGTAATTTTACAAAAAATAACATGGCCAAATTACATCAAATCTATCACATCCTCATAGAAAAAGATCTTGATGTAGAGATAAAAAAAAAACGCAATGAATATTTTTGTTTGTTTGGTTGTTCGTTAAGTTTTTCGGTGTAAAATCCGATAACCAACAACGGCGTTGTTTAATATTTTAATTTTTTTAATTATTATTATATTGTTTTTATTTCCATCCCAAGATTCTGAACTCTTTAAATGTGATATAGATAATAATTTTAATGCATATTTAATTGTGTTTCGGCTTAGAGGCTAAACCTTCTTTAATCGGTTAATTTTTCTTAAAATAATCAATACCAATTTTAGGTTTTTTTCCTCATCATTCTACTGAAACACCTGATCTCTCTCCTAATCTTCTTAAATCCGTGGTATAGAACTTGCA
Source organism: Halyomorpha halys (assembly GCF_000696795.3). Classification (NCBI taxonomy): domain Eukaryota; kingdom Metazoa; phylum Arthropoda; class Insecta; order Hemiptera; family Pentatomidae; genus Halyomorpha; species Halyomorpha halys. The sequence continues at coordinate 240,378 of NW_027114633.1, forward strand.
TTGCTGAAAAATGAGGCTCACTGTAATTGTCACAATATTGACATTTTGTTCCCAACGTTAGGAAATGTTTTTGATTAAATTTAAACCCAGTGGGATTTTGCTGTTATAAATTGGTACATTGGAGTGTAAATGTTATTTTTTTGTTTATTACTATTAATTATTAGGATTACTAATAAAAACGGGGGATAGAAATAATATTAAGTTTTATACATTAATAACAATAGAAAGTCGTTACTAAAGCTTTATTAAATATACATATAAATACAATTGTTTTGTATAAGATTATAATCTGCAAGTGCTGATGGCTTGTTACACTCAGCGCTTGTTCCCATGGAATTAAGAGCCGTGTTCCCTCCGCTTGTACTTGTACTTCTAGGTAACATCAAAAGGCTTATTTCGTTTTCAGTTTCAGTGATGATGGAAGGATTGTTCTCTCTGGTTATTTCCTCTCTGATGAGTGCTTATGTTAAGGAATGTTGATTCCTTTGAAGCATCCAATCCTAGTTGTATAGACCATCCTTCTAATATATTTCCTCTCTGTCTATGAGGACCTTTCTAAGTGGAAACACAGCATTGAGGCCTTCTCTTATCTACCAATCTTCTCGGTACTGTAAGAAAATAAGATGACAGTGAATCCAACCTCATAAATAAGCCAATAATTTATGTCGTTTCAGAAGAAAACAATCGAGTACTATTGTAACTCATTGTACGATTGTCTCGTATATATCAGAGCCCATCTATACTATACGATTTGTTTTCTGATCCTTATAGAATCAATTTGTCCTCATAAAATCCTCTTGAGACCCATATGTAGGTAAATTGTTTTTTAACAGTTTGATGCTTCCTTATAAAGCATTGATTAATACCGATCCGAAGATTAACTTTTTTCCAATTGATTTCATCTAGTTTGTTGTTTTAATTTCGTTTAGGATCATCAATTTCCCGATTCTTCTGCTATAATGAACAATATTTCCTTAAAAATCGTGTTATTTGTTCCAAATTTTGGTTTGACTTGAGATAAACAGATTATATTTTTAGCCATTTATTGATTAAACCCTCTTCTATTTATGTTTTTCTTAGTTTTTACTTCAATATATTTATGTTTAAGTGTATATGTTAAAGCCTAAAAAAAGATTTATTTTCAATTTAATTTTTTAATCGACTTTCCAGTTGATTTTTCATTCATATTAGTTTTTTTGTCTTTTATCATTGTAATTAGAATACCTGTTTACAGTTAGTTGCTTAGAACACAAGATATGAGTTCTATGGGCTTATGAAGATCTCATTCCAAGGGAAGTTCAGAATGATCAACTATTAAACATCGAGACAAGCTGATAGGGGCTCCTAGGCATTCTAACTAATGTTTTTTTAATTATTACATACCGGCTCTCTGCCCTTGTTTTGGAGTCAACTGCAAATTTCATGAGACACCAGAGTTGTGGGTTTCTGGTGCTTTCAACCACCACCGGCTCACCACCACTGTTGTCTCCAAGTATTTAGTCCGAGTCCGGGGTAGAGTATTGCTAGCTTCTATCACTAACCAGATTGTCATCAGCCCTTAACCGTTTGGACAACGGCGGGCATCTTAAAATAGATTTAGAGATTTATCTACGTAATTTTTATTCGATATACGCATATCGGCGAGATTTTATTGTTCCGTCTTATGTGACTGATCTTCTTTTGTTACTGCATCAATTATCAAGTTTTTTGTTTTATATTCTTTGTATAATATTAGAGAGTTAGTTTTTTTCCGATTTATTCTATAAGACTAAGATTAAGATTTTTTATATATAAGCATCAAAATTTTCTATCTCCTTTTTTTATCATTATTTCTTTAGTCAGAGAAAGGATCATTTTGGTTTGTATATATATTTCATTTTATTTCTTTATATTTAATATTATTAAAGACATAGAACATATAAATATAAAATCAAGGGGATAATATTGTAAATTTAAAAGCTCTTTCCTTTCCTGTTTGAACTTGGAAATGTTTCTAAAAATGAAAACAAATTAAATTGGAATCTTAATATAAAGTGAGCTCTTATAATGGGAATAAAGACCTGGTTCCACTTTATAAATCAATAGTTCTTCAATATTACTATTATTATTATTATTATTTATAAATCAATAATTCTATATTATTATTGATACTTATCTTATATTACATTAAAATAACTGATTAATTGAATTAATGATTCGAATATCTGTTTACACATTTTTGTAAATAGGCCTTCCAATCATTTTATATTTCGTACCACGTTATCACACCGGTACTTTAATTTTCTCCAGACCCACATTATACTGCGAATACACTGTACTAATTTATACAGAAAATATAGGTAAAAGCGAGATACGTTTTCTAGGTGTTTGTAATGGTATATATAAACAAAACAGGTCATTGTTCCCCATTGTGAGATTACAGTTTGACAATAAATAACACTTTTTAAACAATTTTATTTCTATGTTTAAAGGTATATATAGAATATAAAAGAAAAAAAAGGCATGGCCTTTTTTTATTAAACAATTTATTAAGTTCACAAAGGGGGTGCGGGTAGGGTAAGGCCCGTGTCTACTAAATCCAAGGACCCGAGTTCGATCAGAAAATTGTTTTTTTGTTATACTGTAGCCGCGAGTCCTGTGGATTCTGGAACCCTCTTGGGGTCCACCCAGTCTCCCTAATTGGTTAAAAATCTGATGGTCGAGCGTGATTCTGACCGAATCACCTCCTTGCACAACAGAAACAGTACTTCCTTACAAATTACTGTACCCTTAACCCTTCATCGGTTGTAGCGGTAAAGATTTATTTTAAAATTAAGTTCACAAAGTAATTAGTAAAATGGATATATAGTTAATAATGGTGGAATCGTAGTCGCCAATTGAGTGAAACGCCCAGTAAACTAAACTGCCATTGAGTATTTCACAATATCCGGTTTCCATAAATTCTGAAGCGTTATATATTTCGAGGAAGCTAAAACTGCATATTTGCGTAGCCTGGAAAATTGTGGTAACCAGTATTAGAGAGAGAGAGAGAGAGAGCGAAATACTACCCAATTCAGGGAATTACTTTGAACCGCTGCTCCCCATTCCGCACCAGCTGTTTGGTGCTGCTTCTCTACCTCCACAAGTCAAATACAAATTTTCCAAATTTTGTATTAATAATAGGATTTAGTTTCCATATAATTTCATGAGAAGAAAAATGTTCTGTTCAATTTACTCTTACTGTTACGTTTTCATGAGTTACATTACATGTAACAATAAAAAAAAAAAAAATGAAAAATAATTGAAAATTGAATGAATAAAAATTGAAAATAGGTCAGTATACGTTTATTATGGTAAAAAAACTCTACTGAAATGACATCTCATCAGATATATGTGGATATAAATTGTATTATACTGATTTAACATAAATCTGAGACAAATTTGAATAAATTTATTTATTTTATTCAAATTTATTTATTTTCTCTCTCAACTTTTCAATTAAAATTATTCGTATACGGCTAAATTAGGAAAGTAGGTATTCAATGGTTCTTCAAATTTATTTTAACTGGCTCACCAGGCTGACGATTAACACAAGACATTTGAGAGTCTTTGAAACATTAGGCGTCACTATATGGTAACAGAAGACCAGAAATGAAGTCTTAATGGAGAAAATTTAGTAAGGAAACCAAGTCCCACCGCACCACTTTAGCCCTGTATAGTAAAATTAGAATCTTGGATATTCCTTCTGGTTAGAAGAAAATGTCTTGTGAGTATTTTTAGTGTGGTGTCTCTTATACAACTATCACAAATTCCTAACCTTAATGAAAATGAAACTTTCATTATTATTGCTATAATTTACTGGATAGCAACATAATTATTAGGTCTGCCGGAAAGTTTTGTCTATTTTTTAAGATAAATTTTTCATATCTTGAATAAACTTTATTGGATATATTTTCCATCATTATTTATGACTTCTTGTCAGCGTGTTGACAATTTGTATATTCCATTGTTAATAAATGCCTTATTTCCAGTGCATGTCTTTTATCTTCTTCATTTATAAATATTTCGTCTTAAGAAAAAATTTTTAAAATCCGGGTAGTATAGTGTGCGGTTGTGACAGAATATTTCAGACTAACTGTATGACGTTCTGCCGAGTCTCCCGTAAACAGTATTTGGCCAGGAAATATCATGGCAGTATGAATTACTCATTTCTGGGAGTGGTGTTTTTTGATTATCCAATTGCTGACAATACCTCTGCAAAATGTGTCCCATGTCCCAACATAACATAACATTCTCCTAATTAGACTCAATCTGGCCAGCACATAATATGCATTTTCCTTACGTTATTTTATAGGTGATCCACTATTTATTCAGTTTTGACCGTGGTTGCTTAAGCATAGATTGTTATAATGTTTGTGTTTTGTTTTAGAAAAATTTAGATCTATTCGAATCCTTGTTATTGGAGTTGGTAAATAGTCTATAATTCCAAATTTTATTAGTAAATTTTGTGTTCAATTTTTGCTTGATAACGTTCTTTCTAATCTATCAATATGTATTATATTTTTATTTTTGCTAAAAATTAGGGCCTGACATAGGCATTTTAAATGATTAGGACTCCACAATCATTTCATGTATTTCTTTATACATCACATCCATGCCTTTTTTGTCTCGTACTTTCTCCTTCATTTCATATACCTATTTGAATAAAAGAAACAAAAACAAATTAGAAGAAGTTTCGTACATGAAAAATGAGTATTTATAATCATAGCATTTAAATTAAACATTATATAACAATGTACAAATATAAAATTCATTAATTTTCAAAAGTAATTTAAATCGGATTTTTTTTTAAATACTGGATATATGCTTCGTATTCCTCTTGACAGTTATAGATGAACTAGTGATATATAAATTTGTAAAACTAAATGTTATTTTATATTTGTATTCCTATATATATATATATATATATATATATATAGGAATACAAATATAAGAAAATTAATCATTGATGTATGTAGGTTCCAAATCAACCTAGAAACAATCAAAGACATCCCAATAGTATAACATTAAATTAAATATGTTACTAATCGTTTAAGGTCGAAACTTTTTCAATTAAGTACTCTAGGAGTTTCCCAATGTACAAGAAGGGAGCTAGAAACAGATTTCCCTAACGCCCCTTAAAGTCTCACTAGAGCTAGGACAGAGATCCCTTTATGGTTAGGGCTACTAACCCTAATGCGCGGATCTAGCTCTTTACTAATTACAATCTAATAGTAATTCATAATTCATTACATAGTTTCGCTAAACTATCGAAAATTAAATATACAACTACGTGAATTTTAATACCATTTAGATTGATATTTTCAAAAAGCTTATTTATGCACGTTTTAATATTAATATTCGAAATTGTATATAGACGAAAATCATAATTCAAGCATAACAAATACGACTACAAGTATCCTGCTATTTTCAACAAATTTAATGCTGTAATTCAGTACAGTCAGTAATTCAAGGCTTTTCTTTTATAATTAAAATTTAGGTATATATTAATGAATCCATATTCAATTGATGATTAATATATCTTAAATTATAAAACCTTACGTAATGGAATTTTTTTAGCTACAAAAAAAACTATAATTAAAAATCCGTTGAATATCCCAGAAAAGGTATAGTAAATATGCGGTTGGTTATTAGAGTCACCTAACGAAATATGGGATTCTGTATAATTACATAGCAATAATATGTTTATTAATAATGTATTTACATAAGTTTTAAAAATAAATGTTATCTTTATTTCGTTCCTTAGTTCGCCACTATGTCGTAAGTCTTTTTGTAGGAATTTCGTTAAATAGTTATACATGATACACAGTGAATATTATTTTCTAATAATCTAATTAATTTTTTTTAAATTTGTTTTCTTACAACAACCGCTATTCCGTTAGACAATTTGTTGTCTTTAGTTCTTCTTTTTGTGAATTGTGAAAGTGCTTATAATTGAACTGCTAGTCAACTATTATTTCATTTTTTGTCTTATTAATATCTTTTTCTAAACATAAAATTAAAAAACAGAAACAACTGTTATTATTTTTAAAACAATGCTCAGGCCACTGTTCATGTACTGCTGTAAGGTCTGGGATGTGGCATTCTTTACGAAATAGAAAAAATTACAATATTTGCAACACAAAGTCTTAAGAATTGCAGTTGATGGTCTTTAGTTAGTAAGAAATAGCCATTTTCATTGGGAATTACAATTTGAGTTGATAGAGGATAACATCAAGAAACGGTTCATGAAGTCGCACTACCAGTTATTGACAGATAAAGGATCAGTGATCTACAACTTAACATGCCCAACCTCGACCCGAAGACTGAAACACAGGTTACTGCAGGGCATTCTGCTATAAATTCTATATTTATCAATTCACATTCCTTTTTGGTTTTCCTTCGTCCTTTTTCAAAATTAATTTTTTTTAACCCATTAGAGAGCAATAGTTTGTTTGTTAGGTCTACGAATGTCGTTATTTCATTATTAACTAATTTTTTATTAGGAATTATTATTTTTACCTATTCATTTTTTATTATTTCATGATATGCATTTCATGCTACCTAATGATATGTATTTTATTCTATCCAATGTTATGTATTTAGTTTTAATTCAATAATCTATTTTTCCCTTCTGCTTGTTTTACCAAAATAGAGAAGATTGTAAAGTTTAATTAGTATCAAAAAATATTATTGTATAAGGAGGTATCCCAAAACAATATAGGAAATATTATACATTGTATATTCATGAAAAAAATGTTTGAAAAAGTAAGAAATTGCAAAATAATATATTTCTAAATCGAAGAATTTCCGATTTAATTCACTTTTTTTTCATAAGCCATATTTCTGTTTTTTTTTGTTTTTGGATTAAATATATATATTAATAAATATTTCGATTTCCACACTGTCTCCTTCCTCTGTAGTTGGCTACATTTTAAAGAGTTAGTTAATTGATAAAACATTACGTTGTTTATATAGGGTTATTTTCTGACTTAGTTCATTGGTTTGTTTTATGAACTATTTTTTTCTTTAGAAATGTTCGTTTTTTGTTGACACACAGTTAATTAAAGTTTGGGAAAAAAAGCGGAAAGGACCACTACTAAAACTATTATAGAATATTAACGCTTTGATCGTTAACAGAGTTATAATAATAGGACTTCGATCATTCAAAAGTAAAGTAGCCCAACTGAGTTGAACTGGCTCTGATTACTTAAATTCTACACCATTACACGATTGAGTAAGATTAGGACGACTGCCAGCCGTGGAGAGAGGATTGATGGAGTTGGAAAGTGAATGGTTACATTTAAATTTATGGTTGGGTGAGGTGATATATGGTCTGGGGATTATTAACAGTGTTCTCTGTGACATGGATGAGTTGTGGCCAGGGTCTAGCCCCGTGCCAATATAAATCCGATCGTCTGCTGTTTCATGTCGAACACTGCAATTAGCTCAGTCAAATGCCATAACTTTGCAAGCGTTTAATTTCCGATTTTTATTGGATATAAATATAAACATTTATATGATTTAGTTTTCACTCATATTTTCATTTTCGGCATTAAGGAGCAAATTTTGTTCTGAATATGTTAGTCGGATTCATAAACTAGGGGGGGGGGCATAGTGAAACGAACTGTTTGTACGTTTACTATGAAATTTTCAGTGATTGTGTGTGTTAGTACCTAGTTGGCCTTACATCGATTTCATCGATACTTTTGATTGTGCGTGCGTAGTAATTTGTTTATCTCCACATTTTTATTCCAAAATCCTATTTACCTTATTAATTTCTAGGACAAATTATTTTTATTGTAAAATATTACAAATTGTCTCATGTAAAGAAATTAATATTAAAAATACCACTCGTTATTTATCCTATTATTATTATGTAACTCAAATTAAATGTTATTGTAGTCTTATTATATAATACAATAATATTGACAATAATTTTAATTATAAAATATATTCATTAATACTTCATATAGTATGTTATAATATTAGTTTAATAAAATGTGTTTCTAATCTAAATGATTCAATTAATTATTTTAATAAATTTTATTAGTTTTGTGTTTTTAATTATTTATTTATTTTTATTGATAAAGAAAGAGACGTAGCTTAAAATATTTGATTATACATGCACTACCTACGAAGTGCAGAATTTACCTGTTGGTTGAATAATACACCCATTAAACGAAGGGTTGGAATTTTTGATAATTTAGTTTTCAAGGTTAATTTTTAATATTTTAGTAGATAAAGATAATGGCTCAACGTTACAAAATAAAACAGCTAACAAGGCAGGAAATGGTTTACAAAAACCATCTTTAGAAAAATATCTCAACACATCATTAAAGGAAAATAAAGATATATATGACAATTAGGTTAAATTAATTGCTATAGTTTTGCTATATATCGAGGTTTTACCATTCCGACAACAAAAATGTGATAAATGCTGTTAAATAATTTAGCTATATCTGCATCAATACCTGTTTTCCAAGAAGGAATACTTCTCAACAAACAAAGGGGACCGCTGTGTTTGTGTACCAGAACTTTTCACACCTTTGGGAATCACAGTTCCTTCCAAGTGGTTAATGAGCACCACATGCCAAAAAACCGTTTGATCGGCAGTGAGTTCCCACCCCCTCTCAGGGCCTTGGAGAGACACTTACCTAGTGGGCGATTATAACTTATAATCGAAGGCGAACTTATAACCAATGAGAAATGGTATCCCAAAAAAGCGACGTCCCTCTTTGGGACAAGTGGGGGAGGAAGTAAAAAGACCAGGGAGGACATTAAAGACGGAGAACCACAATCAGTAGAGATACAGAAGAAGACCGAAGAGAGGGCAAGATGCATTTTGACCAGACGAGGTGGCATGGATTATTCAAATCAGCAGCTATAAGTATATATTAGGCAATAAGTAATAATGTAATAATCATATTTTATGGAAACCATTTATCTGAATCATTCCAATCATTTTAATAACAACATTTATCAATAAGTTGTAAATAAGTACTTATTTCATTTATGTAATTTGTTTACTATTATATTACACAATACCACCCCATATTACATTATATAATTAATGGTAACGATACTTTTTAAATATAAAGGTATTTAATTGGTAACTGGTAAACACACGAAAAGCCTCTGGGAAAGAATCCAATTATAATAATAGTTTTGCAGAACTCAGTATAAATGAATTATTTAACTTATTTTGGATAATTGCCTTCAGCGATTATCCTGGCATCCTGAGACAGATACATAGCAGTTTATATATAAGGTAAAATCTTTACTAAGAATTTGACCAATTGGATACATAGTTAATAACAATTATTACCTTCCTAACCATTTTCTGAATTAATCCGACATTTGTAGTATACTAAACAAAAATTAAAATGTAATCAAGATTATATCTAATAATAATGTCATGTGAATTTAAAATATGTTTAACTCTTAACAGTTTTCAATTTTTTTAATAAGAAACTATTCGAAATGTCTTAAAATAGCGGAATTGTCATTTTTATAACTAATTGAGAAGTGACGTTTTGTGTTAACATTGACTTTAAAAAATACATAATTATGTATTATTATTTCAAATTCTTCGTGTTTCAGGTGCATTAAATAAGTTATAGTTACTTTGAGATAACTGAAAAATTCTTTAAAATATTAACATTCAATGTAAACTGCAACTTTATTCTTATAAGATTAAAATTACATAAACCAAAGTTTAAATATCAATGTTATTTAATTATTTTTAATATTATGGATTTTTTCTTTACATGCAATGTTTTATAAAGAGAAAGAATATATTATAAGTATTTTAATTAAAATTAGGTTGTATACTCATTAATTATTATTATTAATTATTCTCTTCTTCTTTTTTTCAGATTCAGGGCAACTACGTTCAGTAGCTGAGTGTGCTCAAGATGGAGGCAGCACTGCAGTGTGGTTCCAGGTCTCATTAGAAGAAAACTCTAGATCTGATAGATGTCAATAAATGCTGAATGATGAAAATTTGCAAAACGGTTACTACTAATCGTTACTAGAAACAATTGAAAAAAACAAAAATATAAAATAAATTGAATATCATGTTTACTTTACCAATTTAGGAATAAAAAAAAATATGGTAATAGTTTATAAAATATTTATCGCCTAACTTAAGCGTTTAAGAAACATGATACATCGAAAATCATTCAGTTAGCTAAAATAACATTAAATAAAGCTTTCTCTACTCCTAAAGCATGGAAAGATTGCCAGCCTATCAACACTAATCGTTCTACTGCCACATGCGGCCAGCGAAGGAGATGTAATGAAATATGGTCTTTATTATTGAGGTACTGTCAACAGAATTTATTTTATCATGGAAGGCTGATTTGACCAGTAAGACATTAAGTAAGAACTATATAGTATGTCTTTATTATTTAATTTTACATTTGAATCATCCTGTGATGAAGAGAATCTTTCCTTTTTTCTTTTTTTTTTTTTTATGAGATAATTTCAACATTGGTCAAAGTTTTATCGTTTGGTGATAAAAAGAACTAAATTTATAAATCGGAAACTGAATTTTGAGACTAATACCTTCTACAACTCATTTCACGCTTATGTTATAATAGATCGATGCAACATTTTAATTGTTGGTACAATGCACTTAAATTTTATACCTAATCTTATCTTTGAAATAACCGTATATCTTAAATGCGGAAATGCCTGAAAATTAATATTTATTTCCATTATATATTATAATATTATTATGCAGTAACTAAAATTATATATGATTATCCTCATATTATATACTATTATTGTTAATACAATATGCGTCATTTAATGATGTTAACAATAATTTCAATTATAAAATGTATTTATTGATCATTTATAAAACATGTAACGATAATAGTTTATTGAAATGGAATGTTTCTCATCTAAACTATTCTATTTTTTTTTTTTTACTCTTTTCTATTATTTTTGTGTTTTTAATTATGTATTTATTTCTACAGATAAATGCAGATCTGTTAATTTAATTCAAAATATCTGTTTAATTACAGGCAAGCCACTACGGTAAATGTCCAGAAATTACTTTGTGGTTTTAAAAACTACCCTTAAATGAAGGGTTGGAAATTTTGATAATTCAGTTTACTAGATTACTTTGTAATATTGGGTAATTTATAATTATGGAGTTTAGGTATCAAAAGTCAATATATTAACTATGGGAAAGTTGTTATTTAAAAATATTTAAAGGAGCATCATGTATAGATATGCTATATTTTTATCTCTCACCACCTTTTGACCGAAGAAAATTTAAATTTTGGAATAAAATGGATACATTTTTGGTTTTAAATTCGTTAAAAGAACTTTTTATACAGTAACTTCCGGATCAAAACTCCTCAATTGTTTTTACTATTGCTAACATTTTTTTTTTACCAATAATGAATGAGGTCTCTGTAAGAAGCCAATGAAATAATTGTAGTTCCAGTTGAATTCAGAGTTTTATATTATTTGAAAATATAAATTCATAAGAACGCAAGTTTGAATAATAAACATTGAGGTTGAATCATATATTTTTTTAGTTTTATCGCTTCTGTTACTGAAATTTCTTACAAACTCCGAGTATTTATATAATCAAAAGAAATATTAGCATTGGTAGTCACAATGCCCTCTAAAATCTTAAGTAATGCTCAAAATATAGATTTCATTATACCAGAAATTTTTATTTGAATATTATTAGTATTTTAAGCATTGTTTTGGACCAGGCAAGTTATTCAACAAACCTCCATCCAACCCTATTTTGTAAAGCCCTTATCTTTACTGATAAGGACCCTTTAGGGGATCTCTTATCTCTTGAGCGGGCGGAGAGTAGGTAGACATCTGTGATGTACCTAAACCAACAATGGTCATAATTAGCATAAATAATCCCTGATTTAAAGTTAGGAAAACTATAAAGGGTTATCGTGTTGTTTATAATTAGTCCTTATCTACTGTAAAAATATAGAAAATAATTTTTAATTTTATTTAGAGAATTATAAAATGCTATATAAGTATTTCTAATGGATCTTAACTTCAAAAAACTAATAAGCCACAAGAAAATACCACCTTACGATCGACCATAAAATTTATTTTGAGAAATAAACTTATTTATATATATTAAAACTTATAAATAATAAAAAAATAAAATTTCGGGCCACACGTAGGTCAGTGATTAAGACAATCTTACCAATTTGATGTATATTGGCGGTACCGGTTCGAATCCGGCCTGGGGCGTTGAATTTTTTTGTGGAGTAGCGGTCCCACATAAAAAACTTTGACCCTCAACCATGGTTAGGCAGTAAGGACTCCAATGGGAGTCTTAGCCAAAAAAAAAATCTCCATAACATATGAACATATCGTCATCACCACGGTCAATTAACAAATGTAAATATACCTACTCTTCAGGAGACTAAAAAAGAGCTTCACTTTTAACCCTCCCATTGCAAACTCGTTTATCTTTACGAATTTTTACTTCTGTAAACCTTAGATATGTTTATAATAAAACTAAGAAATCCAATAAATGCATTTTTTTACAATCCTTTGTTGATTGTAGTGGTGACGATATGGAGGTTACAGGAGTCCTAGGAGTGTAAGGTCAATTTTTAGTAGTTTTTGTTATCATAAAATAAAACCAAGAAGGCTTAAGCTATTGAAAGTAAACGTAAATTAAGCTAGAAACCCAGTAATTTGCCAAATTTTCAATGATCACGAATATTGTATTTATTGACATGAACTATTTTTGAAGTAATATTCTGATGTTTAAAATAAATCAAAAATAAAAATTTAAACAATTCATTTGACGTTGAAAATCATGTCAATATGTTTCCACTAAATGTTAGAATCTAAGAAATAATCCGAATAATTTTATAAAAATCATTTGTTTCTCAAAAATAGCTTACTAGTAATAACAGTTCTTCATATAATATAGTTAAAGCAGTAATTTACTCTATAAATATTTAATTGTCATTGTATTATTCATAGAAATTAACTTACAAATCTGTTGCAGCCTTCATGGTCCTGATATATGTAAGAGCTCAGGTGCGTTCCCCCTGAACTTGCAAGAGGCTATAAGTTCAGTTGGAACTTGCTGTAATAAAGTCAGAACAAAGCACTAACTTGGAAACACTAATTTAGGATTTTAACTTCGAAACATTTTTAATAATTTCTTTATTTTTCTAGTTTATATACCTAGTTATAGATGTACATGCATTTTCTTTCCTTCTCTCCTTGTTTTCCTTAACTAAGTCATTTACGTGGTTCGAGCGAGTCAGCATGTTAGTCATCCTACTCAACTGCGTTACCCTGGGAATGTATCAACCGTGTGTGGACGATCAATGTATAACCAACAGGTGCAAGATATTGCAGGTAATTTTTTTTTTCTTATAGCCTTATTTTTTACTCATTGTTTCCATAATAATTACATAATTATAAAATAATATCAATTATCTTATTGTCATTTGAATAGTCATAATACTCTAATTTTTTATATTATTTAATATTTATTTAGTTTACCTGTAATATTTTAGGGTATGGTGTAGTGTATTATTTATGTTTTTATTTTAGGCTTAATTTTATTCTTGAATTAACCACTTGGCATACCATTTATCAATTCATAGATTGGCCCACAAGTGATGAATTTGTTTTGAATATTATTTTCTGGGATGTTTTTCTGGGCCATTATAGTATTAATAAAATGGTTGGATGAGGAATCACTGTTAATTCAATTAATTATGTTGGATGAGGTCTTATTGTCTAAATATAAATGTTCCTAGAAATCTGGCATTGGTGTTGGTCTGAAAATGGATTTTAGGCTAATTATTAAGCGATACAATGAAGTAATTGAAAAATCTACGAAAACATTTTCAAACGTTGATCATGAATTTAGGTTATTAATAATGTTTGTAAAAAAAATAAATTAATAATTTTAAAAATAAACAGAATTCAAACAAGGACTTGAAGGTTTTTGAAAAAAATTTGTTACTATATCTCATAATTAATTTCTACCGTCACCATTTATAGTAGTCCAATATAAGTACAAAAGATGTATCTGAAATGCTTTTTTATTTTATAAAGGAATCTATGTTTTTTTGATAGCATAACATGGAACTTATTTGAATTTTTAACTTGATCACAAAGGATTTTGAAAGAAATCATTTTAGCCATAGATAGGAGGATTCTCATAAACAAGACGTTAAAGCATAAAAAAATTACTTTTCCAAGATTAGATTGACTGGCATTTAATGCCACAGGCCTCATATTGAAATACAAACCTAGGAGTAAGATACTTAGCTTGCAGGACCTTTCAGTCGTGAAAGCATTGACGATCTTCTGCGCCGCGATTTACATTGTTTATTTGCTATTAATAATAGTCTATCCAGCCATAAGGAGGGCACCCTTAATTGGTGAAAAATCTAGCGGCTGAATGTGATTTTGAAAAATCACCTCCTTGTAAAATGGTTGTTCTAAAAACAGTGTTTCCTTACAAAGTACTGAACCTATGACTACTTCATAGGTCGTAGGGGCTCAAATATAATTATTATTACAAGAAAACATTATGGTCTAGTTATTAGCTATGAAAGAGAGAAAAGACATGTAGTAAACTAGAAGAAATATACGATTTAATTGGATAATAAGAAATATTACAGTATTTACTTTTATTTTTCTTAATTTTAACTCTGTATTTCTACCATAAGGTTTAAGATCATTGTGTCTACGCTAACTTTCTTAAAATTAAATACTACCCGAGAAGTGAGAAATAATTTATCAATTCAGCGATGGTTTAGAAGTATATTATCAATTCTGCGATGGTTTTGAAGTATATTCAAAGTATATACATTTATAATATATGGTTATAAATCAAAGCATATTCATTTACTGTAAAAGTTACACACTACCTTGCACCCATAAAAGTAATAAATTATTCACCAATCTGGTATATTTAGGCGTCTAGACATTTTCCATTGCAAATTATTTAAATTTAAAAACGAAAGAATAACTCAGAATTCTATTTTCTAAAAATTACTTGTGCGCCTTTAAATGCATTTATAACGTTTAAAAAAACGTAATTAATTGTTATATTTTCAATAAATTATTATTTTTTTAAAACTTTTTTATTCATTCAAGTATTTCTATTTATTTTTTTAAAAAAAATCTATATATTAATTTAGTTTTTATAAGATGTATTTATTTATTTGTTTTTCTGTAAACTGATCTGCTGTGACTTAGTTTTGATTTCGCAGTGCTGTCTAATGATAAATTTCTTTAACTGATCGAACATGAGCAACAGATAACTGGAGTGGTCTGAGAGATTTATTTGGGGAGAATAAATTTGTCAATTAAATGTTTTATTTCATTTAAAATTTCATCATACAATTTTATTTATTGTCAGATGGGATGAAGTTGTGAAATAGAAAAAAAACAAATATTAAAATATTTGTGTTTAGTGTGTAGACTGGTATTGATTATGAAGAGAAACTGTAGGCATTTTTTTTTATTATATCATGTAAATATATGTATTGAATAGTATGCTGTATAATGCAGCAACCCAATGTATTTGGGTAACATGGCTAAATAAAACATTTCTCTCAGGAATAAAGACAGAGAAAGACTTATAAAGGGGAACTGCTATGCTCATGAAGCTAATAATCTCAACTAAAAAGAGAGAAAAAACTAAAAATAAAGACATTCTTCTTAAAATTTATATTAAAAGCTTTAGGGAAGAAGCTCATTGGTTAAAATGGAATTGGGAACGCCACGTGGCGAGGATGAAGGACGTAAGATGTTTCAAGGCATGCACTGAGTGGGTTCAAAGAGAAAACAACAAGAAAAGGAGTTGACAGGATCTTAGATGAAGGGACGAAATGACTCAATGTAGTCGATAACTGGTGGCTTGTTGCTAGGTATAGGACCAGATGGAACAAATATATAAATAATATATACTAAGGATTATGTTTTCTTTGCAGTATGGTTTTGATTTTATCTTCGGCTTATATTGTTATTATAATTTATACAGATAATATTTTTTTTATCAGTACTCATTTATTCTGAAAATAGCAATAGCTTGAACTATTTTTTTTTTGCCGTGGCCAACTCCATTAATACTCCACCCTTTGGCTTTTGTTTAAATATTGATGCCAATTAATTTCAAGCAGGCTAGGCTAATTGTTATAATTTATGTATTTTATTTTATATTAAATATTTTTTTTCGAAGAATTTTACTTCTAAGCCATTTAGAATTATAACACTATTGAAAGTCCAGGGTCTCTAAATATTTCACATATTAACTATAAAATATTTTCGAGTTTTATATTCTTTTTTATGACCCTCTACGGATATTTACTGCTCAGAACTTTATTAATTTCTTTCTAGGAATTCCGCCAGGAGAATTATTATTAGATTGTCTTCCAGCCAAGAATTTCAAAGGTTTGTCAAGGAATTTGGGTAGTGGGTGAAAAATTCATTAATTCATAATCAATTTTAGGAATGGCGGAAAGTAAACGTTGTTTTCGTCGCGACCGGCTTCTTTTTTTCACATTTAAGTGTTGTTTACCATCACCGATGTATTGATTTTTCATTTAATTTTCACTGTGTGAGTGTAATTAAAATTTTATGATGGACATTTCAAATGCTCTTCAGCTGAATACAGTCAGGTAAGAAGTTAAAATAATCCCGCAAAGTCTATCGAAAAAGTTGGATACCTGTATCTTCTTTTTATTTTTTTAATTTGCCCAATGCTGTCCCTCAGTAATGTGAATTCTTTATAGAATGATATAAATTTCCGTCTTCTCTTTAATTCATTCAAAATATAAGCGATAACACGCTGATTCGTATAAACAATGTAATATTATTAAGAAGGTCTTTGCAAAAACTGGCAAAGCTCCATACTTTATAATGGTTATTTTTAAATAACAGTTTGCCTAATAAGTTAAATAATATTTTGCCTCACTGTAAAATGTTACTTCAGTTTTACAATTAAGACTCAGCAAAGGCACGGTAAAAAACAAAAACAAGCTAATAAATATATCATAGCAACCATGGAGCTGTAGATGGTAACCTTCGAATGAGGTTTAACACGTATGTTAATTAATTTCCCATCTCAAAAACGTTTCATATTTGTGCTTTAAAACTTGGTTGTTACCTAGATGAGAAAAATCTTCGTTCTTAGCTGGATACGATTCATCTTTTTTTATACCACACACACAGAGCATGCTGCAATCTCTAGAAAAACTGCAGTGGTTCTGACACCAATTTATTGTGTGATTAGGGTAACTAAATACCTGCTACAATTTTTAAATATTATATTGATCCACAAACTAGAAAAGGTCAATAAGACACGATGATGATATTGTGTTTTTAATTATCCAATTAGCTTACTTCCGGTCTGTCCTAAAATCTTTAAAAACTATAAAGCAAAAGTCTTGATGCATATTGCTACACGTTTCTCGAGCTTTTGATATCTTATGGCACCTATACCTTCTTCTTAAACTCAGGACAATATTTCTACCTACTTATTACCTCATTCTTTCCCGACAGATTTTTCTTCGTTCGTCATGGGGTTTCAGTACTTGCTCCTTTTTACTTCATAATATACTCTCACGGCGTACCTTACTCTTCTAATAAATTGAAAGTGACATTTACAAATAGTAGAGTATTTTTAACAATGGTGGAAATGTTAATACTGAAATTTATAGAAAATTTTGAAACTATACTATCCGGCAGGACAATAAAAATTTGTCGGATAATATTTATATTTACTTATAAATTTCATATATTTTTTTCCGAAATCATTTTACAATAGAAATTTGTTTTTCCTCCATTCATTTCGTTTTCTGTTGGACACATTTTATTAGAGCTGTCTCCGACTGATTTTCATAAAAAAAAAATTTTCACAATACTGGAAATCCTCAAAGATAGTATTTCATATGAAATGGAAGTGTAATGGAGAAAGGACAGAGACAACAGACAATATCATTTGCCTGGTGTGGTTTGTGAAACGGAGACTTAGGGCGCTTTGAAGCCGAGCAACCGAGCTGAAAACAATAGGCTAAATTGAATTTGTCCGCTGGCACGGGGTTCTTTCAACAGCTGTCATTGCGAGATCCTCTCTTTTGATGCCGACTTTATTTTCTGTTTTGTTATTAAATACCAATGAGGAAAGAAAAAATATATGAATGTGTTTATTGGTTGGGTATATTTTACACTACCTAATAAGAAGTTGCTAGAATTCATATATATCTGCATATAATTGCGTTATACACGGAATATAGTATACGCGCGTTTTTTTTTTTATCTTTATTATACGGTTCTTATTATTTGTCATCTTCAGAGAATAAAGATACGCAGATTTTATGCTATTTTATTTACTACTTACATTTCATATTTGAATAATAAAAAACCCATTACATAAATGTATATGTGTATGTAAAAAACCCGAAAGTCCATTATAAGTATACCCCAAAAGCTCATTATACTAATGTCCGAAAAATTTAAATATTTCTTATTTCCCACAAAGAGTTTTCACATTTTGGAAAACTTTAGACATTTATTACTTGTTAATACTTCTACCAAATCCAAATGGTATTTTCGAAAAAAAAATTCCCTTCCTTCTGATGAAAGCAATAAAGATTTATTGAACAGATTTATCACTTAACACATAATAAAAATCTAAATAAATAGAAAACAAATCATAAAAAAAATATGATTATAACAAAATAAATGATGAAAATTTCTAATCCTACAAAAATTTAACATAAACTAATTATTATAGAAAAAAATAAGAGCTTATACCCCTACATCTTTAATTAAAATAACAATAAAAATAAGATTATAAATTGAAAAACATTAATTATGAATTAAATTCAATTATCAAAAAAACAAATAATTAAAGATGAATAGCATATAACACCAACTTATAATTTATTAATAATTTTAAAACAGTAATTAACAATTGGAAGTGTCACCTCTAAATTTGGGATATTTATTTATAAATAAAAAATTTTTAATAAACCCTGATACAAAAGATACAATAAAATAAATTTACTTAAAAAATAACTAATAAATAAACCTTTAGAGTAAAATAAACTATAAAAATAAAAAATTAATTCCCTAAAAGATACTTTAAAAAAAGTTATTTCTATAAATAAATTCAAACAAAAATAATATAACTAAATAAAAATTAGACCAATTTGAATTGCACAAATAAGCTACTTGGGTCCTTTTTTTAGAATTTAGAATACTTTAAAGTCATTTTAATTCTATACAAATTTGTTGTTGATTTGTTAAGTAACTTAGATGCTGTGAAAGAGTTTCTTGATTTTTGTGTGACAAAACTATTATTAAATATCATAAATTAGCAATAAATTTGTATATGATGAAAGAAGACCTTCACATACCTACATTTTAATTATTGACATGTTAGAACTTTAAATATAATGTTTTAACTCAAATCAAAATCATTTTTTTTTTTGTATTTATTTATTGCGATTAACAACTATATTTATATAAAAGTACATTAGGTAAATTTGATTTAAGATCAAGTGATACGGACGTGTAGAGAAACGATAAGATTTATGAATCGAGTGTAACTTCAATCAAAATTATTAATATTACAGCATGATATAATATAAAATAAAATACGAATAGTTTAAGATTAAAGTTACTTCTAATTCTACTTAAAAGTATTATGCACGACGTTCTCGTACACAATTACTATTTCTAACCAAACAAACTTTTAAAAAATATAAGATGAAACAACCACTTGTGGTCTGCTGACATTTCCTTCCTGCCTCAATACTACCAGTGCTCTTGTACTAACAAACGTTGTCGAACTCTTTCCTGTTGTCAACAAACAGTAAGTCCCCTAAAATGTCATAAATTTCATGACAAATAATTTTCTACAAACCTTGGAGACAAATGTATTGTCTTGTCTTCTGTTCCAAGTATTAGATGTAAATAAAAATAATATTCATACTTCGAAATGGCATTATACTATAGTAAAATTCACTTCTTTCAAAACTTGATGAATTTCGAAACTAAACCTTGGGAATAGTTTTTAGGGATGTGCGGTAGTCTATTTAATGCCACCTGGATATTCTTTTTAAAAACGCATGCAAATTATTTTTTTAATACATATAGTGTAAACAGTGCACTGGAATCTAAAGGGTCCTCGAATTTTTATATCTCTTGAAGAGGTTTTTCATTTTCCCAGTTTCATAAAAAGTAGATTTAAAATGACTGGTACGTTATTTACAAATAGTCCCGCTCTGAGAGGTCGAAATCAAAATGTTAATAAAAATGTCTCTTTTTTGTTGTTTATATGTTTGCACTTTTCTTTTTTTTAAATAGAATTTTTCATTTCTTAGAAGTATTACGTGGTCGTATAATATTTGCAAATCACATTATAACCGAAAGGTAATTAACATATTCACGTATTAAGAACGTTGTCATTACCATAACCGCTATATGTTGACATGGTGGTAAAATATATAAATTATTTTTTCACCAATAATTTGTTTGGAAGAGACCAACTAAATTGATGAACCTTCAAAAATGGAACTAGATGAATTTCATTCATTGTTAGGTAGACCGGAACGTATTGCCATTTGTTTGATAAATGAATTACTTGTAATGTTGAAATTACAAAACCTATCTAATTGTTCATTTTTGATGATACCTTAAAAATTAAATTTAGTTTAAAATAAAGTAGTGTGTTTTTTTTTTTTTTAAATTTCATAATTATGGGAACATAGAAAGAATATATGTTATAATGAATGTTAACTATATATAAATAAAATAAAATGTTAATAATTATTGACTTAATGCCGGTATAATTAATATTATATTTAATACAATTTTATTGCAGTAAATTATAAGTACATTTTTAATGCAATGACCATAAGCAAACGTGTGAATAAAGATAGTCAGTTGATATCGATACTGTCACGTGCGATGTTTATTAACCAAATAGCAAGCCGGTATACAAACAAACCTATTTATTTTTCCTTTATTTAATATTCAGTTATTCTAACTAAATCTCTTAGGATAATGTTTTCGATCTATATCAGATTTTAAAAAAAAGTTTAGAAATATTGTTATTTGGTATTTAAACATAGATTGGTTTGTTTTGTTACAAAATTATTAATCTTGATTACTTTGATAAATATTAGACTATTTATCTGCGCTTAGTTTTTATATAAAATCAATATCTGTTGTACCTATGTCAGTCTTTGCTTTTTTATTGTACGTTATATATTTTTGCAATTCACGATTTCTCTAATTAAGCGATATATATATATATATATAGAGTGAGGCCCCCTGAACCCTTACTACTTCCACATAGTCTATATTCCGTATACAGGTAGGTGAAAGTAGAAATGGCAAATAAATGTATGTTATTTCTATATTGGCTTTTTACTTAACTAACAAATAAATCAATGTAGAAAAACTCTAAAAAGTTTGATTAAAGATGTATACACATATTCATATTATTCAAACCAATTTAATATGAAATTGATAAGTTTTTTTTTTAATTTGTATTTGAAATGATATCAAAATGTGATATAATATAAAAAAACAAATAAATAGAATTCTCACTTGTTACAACTGAAGAATGTTTCATTAGAATAAAAGATCATATAGAAGTTTATTGGGAATCAAAGTTTTAAAAAATAACTTTGAACATTCTCTATTACAAACGTTTTCATAATTACCCGAAAACAATAGTTAATACTACTCTAAGAACATCCCCATTCGTGTTTTATTTCAAATTTGTCAATTTTAAACTATAAATTAATTAAAGAAAAACTAATAAAATTAATATGCATCCCAAAGCATATATGAAAATGTTTATAATATGAGAAATGTCATTCAAGTATTAAATTTTATGCAACAAAAATCAAGGTTGTGCCCAAAAAAGAGTAAATTGGGCTACAGCTCAAATCGTGCAACATTTTGGAAACTCAAAACACGAAATATAATTTTAGTGAAATTCGAATGTCTTTTTTATGAATATAATATCTGTCGAGATTTGGTTGAATTTTCATCTAGGGAACAAAGGTTTCTGTTGCACGAAAATGTTCTAGTAATGAACCACATAGAGGTCAGGTTGACTTTAGGAAAATATCGACTCAGAATTCATGCCTTCGTTAATAATTCACTGCGGAACCTGTTAGCACTAGATTAAGCTTATTCAACAGATGGTGCTGTAGAATATCATTTGCCGTATTTTTATTGTCACCAATTGTTATGCTATTGTTTATATGTATAACAACTAATCTGAATTAAACTATAATAAAATAATTATACAAAAAAATGTATTTTTTAACGCTTGTATTCCTGGTTTAAATTACAAGTTAATAAAAAAAGTTTCATATTTGTATTTGCCCCTTGTACCTTAACCTGCCAAAAGAATTTGGTATATTCTTTATGTATATTTGAACCTCTCTCTCTCTGTCTATATATAGTTAGATTTAGATTTGATTTGTGATATATGAAAAAGATTTCAATGTCATCGGATCGTGAGTACAGATCAGTAAGAAACTTTTATTCTAACTAAGGAATAAACAATATTAAATAATGTTCGTGTTCAATTACTTACAGTGTTCCAAATTAACGATAAAATAACACCCATATAACGAATTTTAAGCCTTCGAAGATGTTAGAGCTATTTTACTTTACATTGGTAAAATATGTTGGTTAGTTAAATATTTCTTAATTTTGTCTGTTATCTAATGAATTTGAAACAGTATACGTTTCATAACTTAAGTCTGTGGAGAACCAACAAAACTTTTAATGTTTTAACAATGTGTTAAATCTTCTAAATTAATTATTAGTGTTACAACCACGTTCTCAAAGATTAATAGCCGTGGCAATAGGCTAGTCGTGTCCGTTAAACGAAAGTCACTAACGTCAATTAGCTCGTGATTTAGGGCGTCATTATGGTTCAATTTGTTGCCATCTTGTCTTCTTAACCAACCTTGAACAAGCCAATTATAACCAATTTAAAGTTATTTTGGCTCACCCTTTGGCTGTCACACCTCGCCACGCCCAATGGGTTTCATTTAATAATATCAAGCCGAGTTGAGTTCTTAACGCTGTTTTAATAATATATTGCTCGGAATGTATATAGTATTTATTTTGTAGTTTCTATAAGAGCTTATTTATATATTAATTATCTTTTAATGAGAGATTTTTAGTTTTCTTTCACTAGTGATAATTATTTTTTAAAAGTGGATAGGAAACAAATAGATTATAGAATTAAAAGTAATTATTGTTAATAAGTAAAAAAAAACTATGTATTTCTTGTCAATTTGTCAATATTTGTTGTCAGTGTCATTAGTAAGCTATAGGATAGCATTTATGAGAATTTATATATTACATTAGTAATAACTTTTTTATTTTATTTTTTCAAAGCCCTTATTTAAAATAAAGTTTTGTGCTTAACAGAGTCTGTATAGAGGGGTTTTCTTTTTATCTGAAACGTTGTTACACTTTAAAACATGAAAGTAGTGAATGAGTATTGACTTTGTTTGACAGTTTTGAGTTAATCTGTCTTATATTAATCCACTGGTAGCTCAGTTAGTAGTGGTGGATTGTAGTTGGATCGTTAATAACTTAATTTAAAATTTTAACTTTTAATTTTATGAATAATTTTCCTTTTGATGGCTACATTCAAATTGTTTAATATTTATATCTAGATGTTTATAAAAGGAAAAATACTTCATACCCATTATCTATTATACCTCAGTCAATTTTTAGAGCACATAATAACACAATAATGAAACAGTAAGACTGAAACCATATCGTCTTCATCATTAACTTTTTTCTCTAGACTTATAATTTTGTTTAAAGTTGTTTATTTATTAATGTACGTTTTGCTCGACTTTGTTATATGGCGCGCTATTGTTCTTACATATTGTGAAATCGATGGGAAATCGTTTACAATCATGTCTAAATGTTATATTCAGACAAAAATTGTCAATAGAATTTGGATTAAGTAAACTTATAGCTTCAGCAGTAAATGACAAAGATTATAATTAAAGTGTAGTTTAAGGTTTACACCAAATAGGGTGACCCCATCATCCAGCTACTAATAAAAAAGTAACAGCTATTTAAATAAATCGAGATGATGTCATATGTATCTCTTTAAAATGCAAATTTGTTGTAAAAGGAGTTTTACCAGGAAAATGAAACCATCAGAAAAAGATAAGGGACTGTGGAAAAAATTTTCATTTAAAAAAAATATTCTTAAACACCTTTTTCATTTACTAGTAAGATGACTATCTTCATAATCTATTTACATATTTTACCCTATACAATAGAACACAGATCAGTGAATTATTAGCATTAACTAATTTTTCTACCCTAATAGATATTCATTATTATTTAAATAGTATCTTCTGCATTAGATCATCCTTAATGACACACATAATAAAATTGTATACAGCCATGTATAGTTCAGATATAAAAAAAAAATTGCATATATAAATATGCAAGATAGTACATTTTTTTTTACTAATTACAAAATAGAAAAAAATATATTTTAAAATTGTTTATTATAATTTAATATAAATGATTATTTGTATTATGTATTTTCGAACTGTTTTATATTTTATTTTTATAACCCTATTGAGGAAGACTTGTATTTACTTTTTTTATTATGAAAATATAGAATTTTAAATCTGTATAATAATTAACTTAAAATAATAAGATTTAATACATGAAAATTACCGAATCAATATACACTTACTTTATTACTCATTACAAACAATTCAATTTTAATGTAAGCAATTATAGGCAACTATTATTATATATCAATAAATTATATTGGTAATAAGTTTAATTATTGAGATTGTGATATATATATATATATATATATATGCAAGATAGTACATTTTTTTACTAATTACAAAATAGAAAAACTATATTTTAAAATTGTTTATTATTATTTAATATAAATGATTATTTTTATTTACGTATTTTTTAACTGTTTTATATTTTATTTTTATAACACTAATGAGGAAGATTTTTATTTACTTTTTTTTATTATGAAAATATACAATTTTAACTCTGTATAATAATTAACTTAAAAATAATGCGATTTAATACATGAAAATTACCTGATCAATAAACACTTACTTTATTACTCATAACAAACGATTTAATTTTAATGTATGCAATTATAGGCAACTATTATTATATATCAATAAATTATATTGGTAATAAGTTTAATTATTGAACAGAATAGAATAAAATATAGTCTACAAATAACCCTGGTTAATGTGGTGATGTACTATTTGACGTGTGTCATTGTGTTATTATTGCTCAGAACCTACCAATATGATAAACACTCCATATTGATACTCTGCCGTGAAGTGCCACTATGCCCTCTCACCTATAACATGAATCTATATAATAGTCGAGGAACATTGTTTCATGTTATGAGATATTAACAAGAGAATAAATATCAATAATGAGAGTGTTGAACAAGGATGTTAAATTTTGAATTTCAAATTTCGAAAATATGGCAAATTTTATTTAGTCACAGACAGCTAAGTTATGAAAAATTTGTTTTGAATTTATATAATCGATTCCAAATAGATCAGTATTCTAGAATCAGATTCTGTTACGTTTTTGCAATATACTTATGAAATGGTTATTGGGATATTATATATTTTTAAGGATTCATTAATATTATTTTTAATATTCGAAGATTGTTATTTTCAACAGCGTGACTGAGTTTTAATATTTGGCTGTTGAGAATTAAAACTGTTGCTTATTTGATTTTTTTTTCATCTCATCTACCTATAGTTAAATTATAGTCGTAACAATTCAAATAATCTTAAAAATTTATTTCCTGAATTATTATGAGCATACCTGTTTAATTTTAGTTACTTTTGTTTTGGTAAGGTGTACGATTGTTTTGATTATAATAAATAAATTTCAACTTGAAAATTACTCTCTAATCCTACATTACCACAAAAAAACTTAAAAAAAACTTCCTATACAAACGGTCTAAACTTTCAATAAATTACAAAATAATCTTTCATTTGACCATACTAATTCCATAATGATTCACTGAACCATATAATTATTCTCATATACAATACTTATAATCATTAAGCCTCTTACGTACACCCTTACAGCTACTTACTTTGCCATAAATCAAGTCTTCTATTAGGACCTCAATGTTCCAAACGTAGATGGTTTGGTCTTACCAGAAACAGTTACCAATCCTTCTATGATAAACGCCCTAACCGCACAAACCCACTCGTCTCTAGCCTTGCTTCCCCTCCATTACCTAATGATGCTTTTAGTGACGTTATTAGAACTCTATCAATGAGTAGATTCTCCACAAGACTGTCTCACACCAATGTAATATACCTCACATTGTATATACTTGTATATTTCTTTAATACAGTTGTAATTATCAATAAATAAATTATTTTAAAAACTGAATTTAAATGTGTAAAATTCTAATTGTCACATTTACAATTATGACTCCAGCAACATTGTAGTATCTGTCATACATAATTCCATATTTTGATTGAAAACAAGTATACATACTTGTATGAAGCATGCCCTCAACTGAAATTGCCGGACACACTTCATTTATGGTTTGCTGGTTGGGTTGAAGTGGACTGTATAAATGAAAAATAACATGATTAAATGAGAAATAATTCTATTGTTTATGTTACAATGGTGTGGTGGGTGGCCGAAAGGAAACATTATGATTAAATGGTTAGTAAAATTTTGAATACTGGGCTATGGAATTGTAGATATAAAATTGAGGTGGTTGATGATAATTGCCAAGTGATGGAGAATGTTAATTATTGGTAGGTTGACTTACTCCATGGTTCTTTCTTCCCTCTGCATCTCTAAGTCTCTCTCCTCCCTACTGCTGGGAACAACTCCAAGAGTTTTACTCACTCGTGGTGGATTCCTGATGAGAGACGAAGAAAATGATGAACTGCTTCTCAAGACAAGATGGCTCTCTCACACTCTTCTCGGCTTGCTTCTCTTGCTACCAGCGTTGGAGGAGGCAAGCTTTTTATGCTGGCTACATGGGCGCTACTGGTCCAAAGCCTTTCTGATTCACTTTTCCGTTTCCTAAATAATAAATAAAAACACAAGCAACAAGAACAGTCATGCATACAGCTCGAAAGTATACGCCATTGAAACTAATTTAGTTTTGACAAATCGTAAAATAACACAACAATTTATTTCAATTTATACTTATCGTTTGGCCATATTTATTTTTTTTCATTCTGTTGTATAAAAAAAATCTAACATTTTAGATTCATCAAACAATGAAAAAAATATATATACAACACAACATTTATTCTTAAACTTACGTCCTGTAGTGGACATGTAAATTAAAATATGGGATTAATGGCGCGGTTGCAATAAAAAATTAATTAATTCAAAACCATAAAATGGATCAAATCAGACTGGTATTGAGAACGATAGTGCAATGTCAAACTTTACTTACAAAATTTACTGCTCTCAGTTTCCTAAATTAAGTTTTTAATATTTACACTGTCCTTTTGTATTGCTGAAATTCAGTTATTTTTAATAGACCAGTATTGTTTTCTATTTTTATAAATTAAATTAAAATCTGTACCGCTACAACCCATGAAGGATTAAGGGTGCAATACTTTGTAAGGAAGTACTGTTACTAGACCAACGGTTGTGCAAGGAGGTGATTTGGTCAGAATGACGTTTGGTCACAATATTTTTACCTAATTAAGGGTACCCAATTTACAAGGCTGGATGGACCCCAGGAGGGCTACAGAACCCATAATGTTGACTCACGTCAGTGTAACAGAAAAATAATTTTCTGCCAAGCCGGATTCGACGATTCAGGTCCTTGGAGTTAGTAGCACTGTGCCTTACCATAGTGCCACTGCGCCCTGGTATTTTGATAAATATAATATAAATAATTATTTCATTAGTTTAATTTTATAAAAAGGTTTGGACACGGATAGACTCATTTTGTTCAGTTGTGTCTGTACTTTCCTAATCAGTTAAGGATTTTTTGTTTGTGTGATATCGTATTATTTTCATATAAATATCGATGGTTTTTTTCATTTGAAACGCTATTTTATCCTAAATCATCATGACCAGAAATGTATTACAAAAGTTATAACAATGTCCAACAAGTTCCACTACGGCCTATCAGTCATTGATTTCGTTTTGTTTTTTTTCAACCAAGAATTTAACGTCTGATCTACAATAGTTTCAAAGGTCTTAATTTATTATTTTATATTTTAAATAGGAACATTTTAAATTAACTATTAACATTTATTTTAATGTAAATATTAACATTTATCAGTAAACCGTTTTCATGGAAAAACATATAACAATTCCATATTGGAGTTTAGTACTATCGTTGTCCTTTACTATGGATAATTTCTTTTCCAAAGTTATTGCCACATATTATTAATTTATTTTTGAGAAATTCTTCACTATTCATCATTTTTGTTTAGTTTCCACCTATTTTACTATCTCTATAATTGGTCGATTGAAAGTCCAGTTATTTCAATCGGCTCTTTGTACGATTATTATTTTAATAATAAATATTCCAATGAATACTTTTTTATAAAGAAGTAAACGTATATTCTCTCAGTTAAAAGAGAATTAAAAGATGAAATATTTCCTCTGAGACGTCATAGACTTTGTGCCATGTAGTAAGTGTATAGTATAATTATAAGTATAATGCATTAGAAAAGTATAATAATTTGAGTATAATTATCTCATTAAGTAGATTTAAATGCTACCTAAAATTAACATCATCATATTTCTTGAATAAATAAGTACTTCGAAAATTAGTTGTCTATACTGTATAACGAACTGTAAAGACATCGTTATATTGGAATGGTTCTATTATATTATCCAATTTGTTTGTTTCTATTATATTCGTATGTTCAAAACAAAGCTAATAAAAATAAATATAAATTATATGATTTTTTTATTTATTGTTTTAGATGTTCGACGATTTCATCTTCGCATTCTTCGCGCTGGAAATGTCCATCAAGATGATCGCTATGGGTGTCTACGGGAAAGGAACCTACCTCGCCGACTCATGGAACCGTCTCGACTTCTTCATCGTAGTTGCTGGGTAAGTGTGAAACAGTATTTGTGACTTTTATGTTGATTGAACATTTCACCTTTTTATCGTTAGTTATGCCTCTGTAAGCACACATACGTTGGCTATGATTTTTTTTTTTTCCATTTATGTTTATATAGTATAAGAAGTGTACAAAGAATGTTATTGAATCCAACGGTAAGTTCTTCAATAAACTAAGAAGGTATTTGTTTATACCTATACTATATAGACGTCAGGAAATATTTGATGTTCGGGCGGTGAGGAAAATAACAGAATAAGATAATTATTGGGTCGATTAAACAGAAAAAAGAAAGGAATTGAATAAACATGCAAATGTTATCAAAAATCAATTTTTTAAAAAAAGAAAAATATTTTACAAATTTAATTAAATGAATACTAAAAACAAACAAATCAAGAAAGCAAATAAATGAAATGTTTGTTTTACTCACCAAAACCGATTCTCGGAAAACACATTACACACCCAGCCGTCATTTACTAATCCTGTCCATGAATCAGTTTCCAATTATTTCATTTCATTTTTTTTTTTTCAATCTCAAATCACATCACTTACTTTTGAGAGGAACCCAGAGAGGAATTTGTTCTCCATTGTCAGATATTATTGGCCGTAGGACTGTAAAACGATTATGATATCTCCGGGGAATGCAAGGTATTTGGAGAATTCGATGGAGAGGGTAGTGAAAATTTAAAGCTACCGTAGGGGCCCGGAACGGGAACCACAGAGCTAACTTCTCGATGCAATATGGTTCAACTTCAGAGCCGCCTATCTGTCCCCCTGGCCTAGTTATCGGATTTAAACCGATTGTTATCAAGCGATATTTAAATGCAAATTCACTCATCCAATCCTGACTTTGAAATAAGCTCATCTGAATAATTATTTATAAGTTTCTCTTCCTCAATAACTTTACATTGTCGATGACAATTGCTGAGGCAGATTGGTACAACGTTAAGCAAGTAGTATGAATCTCATTTTCTAATAATCATCGTTAAAGTTCATTTCCTTGAATTACATTGTGTTCTCAATTTTATCATCAATCCGGTATTTAGTATAGATTCTCATCTATTGAATTTAATTGTTTATATTACTTGGTGAGTATCAATTAAAAAACAATGTAAACCCCATTTTATCAACTACAGCTTTACATTATTTTCGTTGTCGGTTTAGAGTGTATGTTATGTTAAGAAAACATATAATTTACAACAGCTATTTCATAATTGAAGATTATATATTATAATTTAAATAAATAATTCATTTTTTATCCATTTTTGTCTCAAAACATTTTATTTTTCTTATAAGTATAGGATTTTTACTAATGAAATAAAGAGGAAATTAACAAAAGTGTAATTATAATAAATAATTTTAATGTTTGAACTGTGTCGAGAACGGTTACTAGCAAGGTTGTGATAAAGTTTTAACAAGTGACTGTAAATGAACTTTAATTTTTGTTTTTAATGTAAAAGTTGACTAGTTAGGTAATTAGACATAATGTAGGATATACTTATAAACAAAAGAATATGTTTACCTAATGTTTTAATGTTTCGTAGAAATTGTTGTTGTGACCTGGGCAGAATAGCCTGCATGAAGTTAGGTGTTTAAATATTTTTAGTTCCAAAATTGTATTAAGGTAAGATAAATTATAAATAATAGTGTTAAGTAATTTGAATTGTTAAGATCATACATGTAATAAAAGCTGTTTTATGGTAGATGTCCCTGAGGATAGCCCGATAGGCCGAAACGTCGGACTTATAAGAAAAATAAAATGTTTTGCGACAAATATGGATAAAAATTGAATTATTTATTTAAAGAAAATTAACCAGTCTCAAGAAAGTTGAAGATTATAAATATAATTATATATTAATTGTTTGTTTGAGAGTAGATAACTTAAATAAAAACACTAATATATTTTAATCCTTACCTCCTACTTTTTTGGAGAAAAAAGTTTTTAATAACTTGAACAAATTATTGAGAAATTGCAAATTAAGATATCAGAAATATAGAGTAATTTGGTAGGTAAATAATAGGAATAATTTCAGAATAGCCTTGATAATCGCTCTTAGGTTCAGAATGTTATAAGGAAAAAGCTTTAAAAAATTCATGAATGCTTAGAAGAACTTATCCAGTTACCTTGCGAAGGATGTTAATCTAGTGAAAATGATGATTAACCGTGTATTGTGAAGTCGAAAAACATTTAGGATGGAATATTATAATAAAAATATTATATCATTGATGTTATATTTAACATTTTATTGACGTTACGAAGGATACAATCACAAATATGAATGCAATAATGGACATCTTCTTAAGATATTTTATTGGGTGGAGCATTTTGATATGGATTTTCATTTTTTACTTTTTCAAAAATTTACACATAATAAGTATAAGTCTATTTATGTTACAATCACATGGAAATCATAACGCCCAAAATAGTTTGAGAGTCTCGCCTAAAACTCATTCTGTCCCACTCATGAAAATATTTACTTTTCGAGAGCAGAGCAGTCTTTGAAAAAAAAACATGTATATATATGTGACAGAAATATCAACATATTTCTGTCAAACAATATGGCCATTCCAAAAAGATCATAATTCTGACAATAAGAAATGATATTTCGATTTTATGAAAAAATTCTAGATATATTCAGATGTTGCAAGATAAAAAAGAAAACAGTACTGTTCAAGTTATAATTTAAATTTACCAATTAATATACTACAAATACATAAGAAGAGAAAAATAGGCACTAAGAAAATAAATTTAAGCTGTTTCTTTTCTGCAAAAAAGAATTTACATAATATGAGATAATGCTATACTACTAGCTTTAGGTATTACTTTGTGTTCTGCAGAAAAGATTAGACAAGATAACTGAAGAAACCTTGTTTACGGAACCAACTTTATATAGTATCTCAGTATAGAATAGAAGCCCTGCATGCTGTTAGTTGCAATAATAGATAGAAAGATTTATTTATGAATTTTTCATTGGCATTTAGATTTAATTCCATTTTTTAAAAATTAAGTTACTTTATTGCAATCTGCAGAAGGTGTCACAAATATGGTATTTAGTTGTGACAATGATTGCTTTGTTACATTTTCGAATAAGTGCACTTGGTTTAAACAAATTTACAGCTGATGCTTTTGTTAGAATATAGGAACAAAAATCTCTTGGAAAGGTAGGACTCAACATCGGACAATGAACCAATTTTCCTGTATAGCGCAGAGCTCTATATTGGTTTAAACTTATTTTTGGATTGGTAATACAATTTTTTAAAATATTTTATATATGTCTACTCTTTCCTTCTTAATTGTTATGTTTTAGGTATTCTTTGTTTGTTTTATACATTTTTATCTTCCGTTGGATCAAATTTTGCCACCAATTAGTGGCTGGTTTTCAATGCTTTTGTCTTCCACTAACCTTACTACCTTCTCCTCACCTTTAAATAGTCCTCATGGAAACATAATTTTTACCAATTCTTATCAGTTAAGTAATACTCTAGAAATCCTTAATTCAATTTATTTTAAGTCACTGCAATAGGACTGTAATAGATTCAGTATGACAGACTTGTATTTATTTACAATAGATACTTATGCAGCTTGATGTATTTGAAGCCCCCACTGTTGTTAACATATATATATATATATATATATATATATATATAATAATCATTTGATAGATTATTTCCTGAAATACAAGTCACGCTTATAATTAAATATTCTTTCTATGAGTTAACTTATTCATTTCACTAAATACCTATTCAGGTATGGACTTTTTAAAAGTTTCTATAACTCTGCCACCTAATTCAGATTTTCTATGTGCATCAAGATCCTAGATAAACCTAATGCTATTTTGAATTGATTTTAACCAAACACTGATAAATTTTATTATTTCTCCACCTACTCTGCTTATATTGCCACTTTATGAGATACGTCATTTATTCCTCAGAATTAGCAACTTATATTTTCATGTTATAATTCAAGCTTGTGATAAGAAATTACGAAACGGCGGATCGAGTTCAATTCGTTCTCATTTGAAACCTTTTGGTTAAAAAAAAAAATCATGTCACTAGATGAAGAAATTTTTATAACAATTAAAAAATACTTTTGTATTAGAGCAAGATAGCAGAATATTTTGACAAAATTCTGAAAAAAGAAACTGAGGTTTAAATTTACCAATAATAAGTAATCGACTTATTATTGATAAATTAAAATTTGTATAAAGCTCAAATAGAGCACATTTAATGGTGATTTGTGTTATAATTAATTAGATGGTTGTCATATTCACTAAAAATCATCAAATTGATACTATTTCTACCAATTACACGACATATAGAACTTTTGAAAGAACACTCATGTTTTTAAAATTATGTGGGCAAGTTCCCAAGAAAACGCGTTCATTTTTCTTTTATTTTATGGAGTAATATGAAAATTATTCAACTTTCAAAACACTCTATCTTTTTATATACTCATTTTTCTAACTCTCCATAGTTAAATCTCCAACAAAGGCATTAGCTTTGTCAATTTTTATTGAACCAACAATTCCGTGAGTAGCCATACTTGATAATTTTATTCATTGATAGTTTTTAAGCATCATCTTTGGCATTGGAATGTTTTGAGAAGCAATGCTTTGAAATAAAAAAATAAAATAAAAGATAACATTTATTTGTAGGATACTCGGAATGATCAGAAAACATTGACGTTTTTGAAAATTACAAAAAACTTTTTTATCCTTTAAACAACAAATATTTTTAAAATATAAATTAAAATAAATCATCTATGAAATTTACGAATGCGGTTTAGAGAAAGCTCTAATGAATTATAGATCAGTTTTTATTAAAGTTTATTTTGCTTATTATTGACGCAATGTTATGAAAATTTAACTGCCATAAGCACTTATATACTTATTCGCTTAAATTCTAAAAACGAATAAAATTATTGATGCTACGAATTCGAATTATTCTGAAATAAACTAAACTAATATTATAAAGTTTGATCTTACAAAAGTTTTAAAATTTATTTTATTAAATAGATACTGTGAGTTTGAAAATTTATATGTTTTGTTTTATTAGTTCGATGATTTGAATTAGGTTTAACTTTTAATTAATGTTTAACATTCTCCATTGATTATGATTATCCCTTTCACAGCCATTATATAATTATAGATATTTCGCTAACGATCCCCAAGTTGCTGTAGAAGTTGAAGTTGATGTTTGAGTTGTAGGTGTTAGTTATAAGGCTGTTGTTTACCCCTTTAGGTTAAATTTACATTCACTGATAGCAAACAGTGATTGTTGAAACCAAATTATAGTCAACTGATACTAGATAATAGGGAAATTTTGCAGTCAGTGTTGCTGTTTTAAATGTAAATAATGAATTGAAAGCTGTTAAAATATTAACAACTAAGGGAGTATTTCCACTTAATTGAAAAATATATTCTTTTAATTGACCTGTAAAACAAACGATTTCAAATATGGAATAAGATTATGAAATATCTAAAAGATACGGTTTAATATACAAATAATGGAAAATATTATGATTTATCTATATGTGATTTATTTATATAAATTTCATTTATCGATTAAGCGTATTAATTTCATTAATTAATCAATTTAATAATGTTAAATTTAAAGTACAATAAACTCGTTTATAATTATTATCTTTGTAAATAGAGAAATTTTCATAATATTCCCCAAAATAATCACAAGATGTTGATGTCTCAGTTTTTGGTAAAAAAGATTAGGGTTGAAAGATTAACTATATCTCAGGAAATATAAAAGATAATTATTTTTTAGTGCTTTTTTACTCTATCATTTTTTAAAAAAAGTTTTTTCTATCTGCTTATATTTTTTCGTCCGGTACATAGTTTTCAAGATATTGTGTACGGAAAAAAAATAACTGAAAATTTAAATTTTATCTTAAATAAAATGAACATAAAGTAACTTGGACCTGAAATAGTTCAAAAAAGTTACAAGCACATTTACTATACCTTTTATAAAAACGTTATTTTAATAGAAGTTTAAAAAACAAAAGTGAAATGATGTAATGATTATATTTTTGATTTTTTGATATAAAAAAAAACACTAAAATAGAAAAAAAATAAAATCCGTTCAACGTGAACAAAAATGAATTGGACTGCACTGGAACTCGAAAGCATACGGTAAAAATAGATTTCATTTAAAATCTAAGATGATATATAAACATAAATGTTACGTACCGAAATTTGTGCTATTTGGCCCTATGAATTTTACGTATTTAAGTTACTTGAAAAGAATATGGCCTATTTCTAAGTTAAATATAATGTTTGAAGTACCACCATTGGGTGGTTCCTTCTCAATATTTTCAAGTGCTTGTAACTTTCTACATATTTACTTATTGTATTTTTTTCTAGTATTGTAAATTAAAAATAATAAATAAATAAATAAAAAAGTTACTTGTAACACTTAATGAGTAATACCCAGAATTCACAAAGCTATTTTGAACAATTTACCGCATTGGGTAAAAAAGACCTAAAGCAGTTTGTTTTTCAAAAATTTGAACCCTAAATTAATTTACACTTACTTCTTAGTTAACTTATAACTACAAATTACAAATGTTGAAAAAAAATCAAAAATATTTGAAATATAATGGTGATCAGGAGAAGTGTATATAATATTAGATAAAAATATATATTTTCGTGCAGTAATAAGTTCAAAAATATTAGTTGCATATATTCCTAGTGTTTATAAACAAAGACAAAAAAATATAGTACCAAAATAGATTTTTCATTTTTATTTAATTCCAGATCGGCCTAGTTGGCCTCACATGATTAATATAACAGTTACATTTTATGTTTTGTATAACAATTAGGGGACTTAGTCTCGTGCAGGAGACACCCCTAACTAGTTACAAAGGAATAAATATTGAATAATTGTGAATAAAAACGATGAATTATAAAATATATGGTTATATTTTTAAAAAAAATAGTATTCTATGTGCTAAACATTCTTGGGTTCGTGTACCGGAAGCGTTGATTTTATATTGAACTAATTATTGGGAAAATATTAAAATTCTGAACATTTTGTGGTGAAATACCTTTCTTTTATTTATAACCCCTATTTAAATAATTTATTGTTATCAGCATGAATATATATATTTTGAGTTGTTATTTTGTTGTAGTCGGCTTTCTTTGAATTTTATAATGTGCTGGAACATATAATGTGCTAAATGGCATATAAGCAGGTATAATGTGGGGCACACTATACTGACAATAATAAAGAAATTCAAATGGAAGTGTGTGTCAAGTGATGGCACAACTGAACATTGATCGTACATTGATTTAGTGAAATGTCTATCACTGCCTAATGTGAAGTATCAATACCTATATTTATTATAACGGCGAGAATCAAACACAAAGTTCTTGGTGCATTAATATTGCCAAAGACTTTAAGATATCTAGAACTAATACAATTTCAGTCAAAAATATGGTTTTGTGTCATCTCGATTGCCCAGTTTTAAATCAGTGTTCAACTCATTTTTTTTTTGTACCGTCCAAAGCAGCCGTAATTTGAAGTTAATCTTACTTAGTAATTTCCCTAACTCCTGATGTTCAAACTTTTCTCATTTTTGAAACAGTGGAAGGGAGACTGTCCATGTGAGGAGCATTTACATTTAAATAAGCTTATTTTCCACTAACATGAATAAATTTCTTATTTCATCCTGCCATAGGCCGATGATCTTGTTTGTAAAATTGGTTCTCATGTACTCTATTTTCTTTCCATTTATGGTCGCATTATGTTATGTCGAGCCAATATCCGGTACAAATTTGCAGTATCCTCCTCCACAATCCTCCCCCTCCACAAAAAAAATATGTGTGTTCATTAAAAAAATATATAACTTTTTTTTTCTTTTTTTTCGTTGCTGTCTGAGGCAGGATTACTTTTTGATAAACACAATACATTTTAAGAAAGAAGAAAAAGTTGTTAATATATATATATATATATATATATATATTGTTTTAAGTCATTAATGTATTGTGTTTACTATAATGTAATTCTTTCTTAGACAGCCAGGAGAGCTTAGAAAAAGACTTAATAGTTATGACTATAACAATAATAATGTGAATCACAGCGACCAATAAAGGGGCATGGGATCACTACTTTGTAAGACAGTACTATTTTTAGAACAACGGTTATACAAGGAGGTGATTTTTTCAATATCAACCTCAACCACTAGGTTTTTCCTCAACTAAAGGGTACCCAACTAATGAGACAGGCTGGATCTCACGAGTGAACACAGAATTGACACACGATTACAAATTAACAGAAAATAATTATCTGCTACACCGGATTTGAACCCATGTCCTTGGAGTTCTAGCATAGTATCTTAGCGCTGTGCCACCGCGCTCCCATAAGTTTATTTATTTTGATTACAGATTTTTTTTTTTAAATAATTCAATATGATATGTAACGTATACATAAGGGGCAATAGGAAACAGTTTTATACATTTCCATATCTACGGGAAAATGGAAAGTAAACTATAAGTATTGGAAGAAGATAGCCGTATGAAGTAGATTGTGAGAATAAAGTCCCGGTGGCAGTCAATAAAGGTATCAAAATAGTAGAAGACAACTATTTATTGTTAACCAACTTTTGCAGGGCTTCGTCACGGCTGATAGATTGAAACAAAGATTAAAAATTCAGTTATCGGTTAATAGATAGTTTTCTTCTACTATTTTGATACCTTTATTGACTGCCACCCGGACTATCTTCCTACATTAAACTATAAGTAAGTGAAATAAAATAAAAAATGATAAAATAAATAAATAACAAATAATATAGAAAATAAACTAAATAAAACATATTGATTATTTAGCTAAGATGAACAAAATTTAGCTTAGTTGCAATTAAAAAAAATCCATACGTATGAATCAAATATTGATTTTAAGAATACATGGGCCGGCTATTGAACTGCTGCTCAATCTAGATGAATTTACTGATTTTAGGAGACCATTTTTGGGATGTAAATGGTATGATGGAATGGTTTTACCAAAAAATCTTGATAGGCAAGTATTGGGATTAATAGAAATATTTGATGTGAAGAAACCATAAAATAATGAGAAAAAAACCAAAATGCTGCAATGTGGAACAATAATCTCTACTGAGTAACATTTGGGAACAGAATATTCCATGCTGCAGCTAATCTTGAAGTAGGGTCTAAGAACTATTTTTTTCAGGATTAGAGTAAATAGATTTTTAATTTGAAAAATACAATGTCGGTTTTGTTCATATTAGAGGAACAATTCAACTATAGTCTCAAATTGGTAAAACGATATAGCGGCCCTTGTTGGTAACACTGAAATTGAAGTTAGTTAGAGTAACCTCTCTCTGTGTTTATAATATATAGTTTTCACTTATTGTTAATACAAAAAAAGTATTTATTAGATCTGTGATATGATATATGTGCCAGAGGTCTATGGCTTAGAGTGCTCGGCTATCGTGAGGGGTTGTAAACACAAGTCATCATCGATGACACCGCCTTCAGCGGACCCGGCAGCCTATCTTATACCATACTGGCAAAACAAGATGTTATAATTTGCCAACATATGTACATTCTCATTTGTATATTATAATTTGCTTGTTCTTATTTTTTCAGGTGGTTAGAAAAAAAAAATAGTGTTTATTAGTTTCATTTTGATATTAAGACAATATACAAACCCTTGGATGATTTCTTTTAACTTCATAAAATCTAAGGTCGATCCCCGTGCTATGTATTCCCCAGGCAATACCGCTACTAATGTAACACCTTTAGCTTATCATAAAATGCCACTAAGGCTACAAAAAGACGTTTTTATTGTTATTGTATTGTACTTGTTTTTTAATAATAAAAGGAGAGATAAGTAATAAAAATCTAAATCTAAACAAAGTCGAATCACCTTTCAACTCCTTTCTTTGATATAATTAATAATTCTTTATATTGATATTGAAATATGATATCCGACGGAGTCCGGTATAACCAACATTTGTCCTGATTTTTTGATTGTAAGAAAAACATTTACTTTTGACTATGTCATATTTAAAAGCATGATGTTAGCAATAATTCAGGAAATCAAATTTAAATGTAATAAAGCTAAAAGAAATCATGCAGCGTTAAAATATGATAGTTATATCATAGAAAGAAAGACCACTTCCCAAATATATTTAAGACATAAATTTGACCAATTACTGTAAAGTGGCGTACAGTGAATATAAAGTGAAATACAAATTACCAACTGACACAGTTTTATGTAAATTCAGCCCTAGAAGACACTACATATCGTGGACTAAAAACTAATGACATATGAGGCGTTTGGTTTCAAAACCGGTTACATCCATTTTTTCCAAAAATTTTTTTATTTTATTTTTTATAAGTTTTTAATGTTAGAAATGATGTGTTAGACGCGTTTGTTTCAAAAACGTCTAGATCCTTCTAAAATCAATACTAAAAGATTCCATTTCTCATCAAAAGCGGTTCCATCCAAACTTCACCAATCGGCCACTTGGAGCAGTCCTATCGACCACT